>NC_066319.1:1705000-1972500 GCF_022539315.1 Serinus canaria
CCATGAAACAGACTTGACTTAGCTTTCAAGTGCTGGGTGTTCAGAAAAATATTTATCACACATCATCCCAGTGTTGTTTTCCAGATAGAAATATGAGCATATGACTCCATTTAATGCACTATACAGGTCTTTGAGTGAGTTTATCAAAGTGTAGCTATTTTCACCTGTGTGTAACACATAAAAAAACTTAGCTGAATAAATGTATTGCATGAAATAAATAGAAAATATTTTCAGTTCTGAATACTTTCATGACTGCACTTGAACACAGAGATATGCCAAGAGAGAGAGTTGAGTTCATATTCTGAATTTCAGAAATTAAACCAACCAGTTAATGATTTAGGTTGTCTTTCCATTACCACTGCATTTTACCTCATCCTGTCTCTCATATTCCTAATGCTCTGTCCCAAGGGGTTTCTGCTCCCTCCATTCCACCTCTCCTTAATCCCCAAGCCCTTTGTGCTCCATCTGGATTACACCAGACTTTTCTGTCCAATTACACAATACCAGCCAAACCCATAAAGAAGAACGTTAAAAAAAAACCCAAAAAACTAGCTGCTACTTTAAAACTTCTATCCTAGTTATATATATATTACTATATTCTCAAACTTTCAACTACATGATATTACACACTTCTAATCAAACTACACACTTCTAATCTCATATTTATCACTCAATTTTAGAAGCTTTCTCTCCAGCCTCAGGTTAAATATAGAGTTCTTTTAAAAGTCTGTACCTTTCTGCACAGAAAGTTTAAAATTCTCAGCAGCCAGGGTTCCAGTGCTGCTCCTCATATGGGAGCTGCTGTCCCACAAGGGGATTAATGGGAGGTGGATCCTCTGCTCTCCCTCCTGTGCCTGGCAGCTGCTGCAGGACAGGCCCATTCCAGGGAATTCTTCCTGGAATTCTGACTGGATTTTGGCTGCAGCCCATGCCCAGAGCCCTGTGCTGGGCACTGCCCTCTGTGGCTGAGCCAGGTGTGCAAGAACTCAAATGGCTGAAAGCTGGGAACCCAAGCTTTGTGTGACACACCCCAGAAACTCTCCAAATATCCCAAAATCCTGGGATTCTAAGGGATAATGATGGAAACACAAACTGAAAAGTAAAGAGCACAGCTTCCTTTGATTGCTCCAGGTGCTGGAGCCCATCTTTGCAATGTGCCATGATTTAACTCCTAAAGGATTGCCAAGCTCTGCAAGAGGCTGCCCAGGGAAGCGGCTGAGCCACCATCCCTGGGGGGAGTTTAAAGATGTGTAGATGTGGCATCTGGGGACAGGATTTGGTGGTGGGCTCACCAGTGATGGGTTAATTACTCAACTCAATGATCTGAATGATTCTGTGGGTAGAAACCCTTGGACAAGGTGCCATATAAAACACATTTTGTGCAGAATGCAGCAGAAAAAACAGAAAAACCTGATAGAAATTATTGTCATTACATTGGTATGAAGTAAGTGCCTTAGACATGAAAGCTCAGGTGTATTGTCAATTGTCTGAACAGCATGCAAGCATAAAATATGAAATAAAAGGATGATTGACTTGAAAGAGTGCAAAAGCATTAGAAGAAAGAGAGGAAAACTGAAACTGAGGGCATGTTATGCATCTTTTCTGAAAAGACTAAAGCAAAAATGTTTCATTAAATAAATGTGGTTTTAGATAGGGTGTGAAGGAGAAAAGGAAAAAAGGCTCCCAAAAGGCAAGAGGGTGTTGTTCAAACAGGTATGGCCTTTGGCAGGATTTTCCATTTGTCAGGACAACCACACTGGTGAAAGCAGAGATGAAAACAGCTCAGCTGTAAATGTGTGAGGGTGTGAGAGAGGCCAGGTTTGGAAAGAAAGCCAATGCCTTTCATTAGGTGCAATGAAATAAAATTACATAGAAATAAATGAACAAGTATTACCTTAGAATAAGCCAGGATTTGCTTCTGTAATGTGGGACACATTGTCTAACTCATGGGCAACAAAATCCTCTACTTCCTGTGAGTTAATGCCACTCCTTCAGCCCCTCACTCCTAGTTCAGTCTAAAAGATAAACTAATTTCTCTGTTGGCATCTTCAATCATGAAAATGCATCATTGCTTTCATGCTTACTTCAAATTTTGGGGTTGGAGTTTTTTTTGTCTTTTGGAGGGTTTTGTTTAGTTTTTGGTGGAGGTGGGGTTTTTTGGGTTTGGTTTTTTTTTTTTTTTTAATGGCTAAAAAAATCATCATCCCAGAACGTAATGGGCACAAAAAACCTTGGGTGTGATTGGTAATTGCAGGTGCTCTGCAATTGTGGAGGCATCTGCAATTCTCTCCAGTTTCAAAGGTCTCAATATCCCTTCTTTGTTTCTCTCCCAGCAGCACCTTGTGAAACAGACCATAGTTTTGATTTGATATTTAGTGCCACTGAAGATATGGTTTAATCATGGACAAAGTTTCTCTTTGAATAGCAGATGAAGTCTGTGTATGTTTTTCACAGGCAAAATACAGTATACTCTTAGATACACCTTTTCATTTCTAGCATTTCCATGACCTCTGACTCAAGAAATAAAATGTTCTAGGTTGGACCCCAGGCTGGACTGACCTGGGTAAAACTTTTTAGAAGAGAAATTCTGAACCCTGCAGAGAAATGTGCATAAATAAGAGGATTTCAGACAATTAGGTAAATAACTCAGTGAAGATTCCAAGTGCCTGCCAACAGCAGAACTATTGCTGAACTCTCCCTTCTGAGAACTAAGCTCCAGATTGGGCTGGTTTACGTTTATCTCTCTACTAACCTGCCCAAGAACCCTTCCCCCCAGCAATCTCAGCTGAGCTTCAAAGTATAAATTGTGTTTAAAATTACTTATCTTCAGTACCCTCAGTGAAGACTTCCACTTATGGTGTCTGGCAAACTCTTAAACTGTCCCTGGTAATCAAGCTGCACCATGAGACACAAGGCTCTGCCTACCATGCCCTCACACAGCTCAATGACTTGTATTGTTATTTTTCTTTTTATTCTTTTCCAATCCTGGCAAAGTCTCTGTGTAGTGGTTTCATGGCTACCACAAGTAGGTGGACTTTAATATGTGTGTGAGTAGTGCCTTCTTCTGAAAACCACTTTGGCTGTATTTCACCCATTAACCAAGTGACAATAAGTTACTTTTATGCCCTCCCAGCAGCAGAAGTTTGTGACCCAGACCTGTAGTTTGTGACCCAGGCACTGCAGGCTAGGTGGAATTCATATTTTACTACCATCTGGGTGGACCTTCAGAACTCTCCCCCTTCCCTCTCTTTTATCACCTGCAAATAATTCACTTCCTCTGCAGGAAAATTGCAGTAGCAATTTTTAGATTGCTCTGGTGTTTGTATATAAAAGAAGGTAAACATATCACAGCCAAATGTGCAGGTGGGACCTGGTGCCTCACAGAGTGAAACAAACTTTTCCAGCCAAGTGATGCAGCCAGTGTCATGTGGAAGGCTCTTTGGATCTTCAAGTAAAGACTATTCCTGGCACAAGACAGTTCTGAAAATTTTTGTCAGTCCTTGCCTGGCATGGTTATAGACATAGTATTTAACTTTGGCATATTATAAAGGCTATCATAATAAAAAATTATCATGAATACAGGGAAAATACTTAACTTCTGAATATTGAGTTTTGGCAGAAAGATTTGTTTAATTTGTGTAGCAAGAAAAGCCATGTAAGCTGTAGATATGATAATCTCCAATTATATTAAAAACTAAATCCTAGTTTTTACTCAGAGTGCACATTCTTCTAGACCATCTGTTTTTATCCAGGGTTTCCAAAGGTTCCCTTGCTCATGACTGGCTGTACTTCTTAACAACCTGTATTTCTTTCTCATGCAAAAGATCCACACCATAATTCCAGGCCTCTCAAATCACTCATTTCAAGCATTATTCATCCCAAAGCACCACTGGGTGTGGGTGGGGTTTTTGCTTTATTGTTTTAATAAGAAGTACTTCCAAGATCCCTTTCAGAACCTCATGAGCACAGCTCAAAGACTCAGGACCATTCTCTGCAGATTTAATTCACAATTTGAAGCTAGAGAGTCCCAAGCAGTGTAAGGTAAGTGGCAGATTTATTGGCCAAACACATGGACTGCTCGACAGACAATGGAATGTTCCATGCACAAATTGTGGAATCTGAATAACAGCTGATACAGGTAGGGAAGGTATAGGAAAAGAAGAGAAATTTGGTAGTAGAAAAAAGGAGAAGAGAGTTCAAGGATTAAAGAATGTGAAATAAGCAAAGGAAACTATGACAGAAACTATTAGAGACAAAACTGGAATAGACAAGACCAGAAGAAAGAAGAGCAGAAACGAAGTGGCACTAAACATTTAAGAAACAGAAGAGAGAAAGAAAAATAAGGCTCAGATGATAACAGTGGCTCAACAAGGCCAGGGGTTGGACACTTAATCAACCTCTGAGATGGGAGAAGGCAGTAAGTCACAGTCACCTCAAAAACCCAGAATATCTGAGGTACAGCTAATTAATATCATGTCGTCCTCAACAGAAAGCATTCAGCTTCCCAGAAAAGCAGGGGACTGAGAACTAAGAAGTTGGGCTGGAATAAATAAATATTTGTCAGAGGTCCATGACAGTGCAAGCAGGACCTGAAGAATATCTCATTTCACCTTCATGATTCTGATAGCATTCTGCAATGCATTCAATTACTTTGAAAGACTTAATTATAAGTAAGGCTTCCAATGATCATCTCTTTCTTATCTCACCTGTTGAATATGTCATTATTTTCTTTAGATATGGCCACCTCTACAGTTTTAGTGTAAAAAGTGGTTTTGGCACTGACTTATGGCTAAAAGTAAACTAATATAAAATGTTCTTAAGAATGTGGAATTCTGCATGCTCTTAGGGCTCATAAAAGTAAAACCCAGCTGTTCTCTCATGCATTGTGTCTGAACACTTCCACCTTTAGGGCAGTTTCAGAAGTCAAAGCTCTGCATAACCAAGCAAATGTTAGAGATCAATGTCTTTAAAGACATGGAAATCTGTTGTTAGTACCATAATTCATTCTCTCTGGTTCCATTTTTTAACAGGGTGCTTCTCAAAAAAGTAGAAATCAAGTTTTTATGCCTTCTCTCTTCAGCAGAGAATTAACAACAGAACTGCATTAAATATTTGCTTTAAATCCACAAGTCACCTTAGTTACTTAGGCTGTTTTGAGTCTTAACTGCTTTTTGTTTTTATATAGCTCTAAGAGGGCAAAAAAGACATTCTCAGAGAGAAAAAGCCTCAATTTGTCCTTCATGGTGACCATGGATAGATCTCTTCAAATTTTTAAAAGCCAGCCAAGAATTTAAGAAAGAAGTTAAGCAATTGGTCCTGATTCACCAACAAAATGGGCATCCAAAAAGCTTCTTTGGAAGCTCTTTTGTGCTTTCCCATCATTAAATTAAAGGCATTTCTACTTGTCCATATTCAGAGCTTTGAGATAATACAGCACTAACTACAAGTAAGTTAATTAGATCTGAGATTTTGAAGTTATTTTCTGAAGAGATTTATTTTATGTGTTAAATTGAAAACAAAGCAAAAGAAATCTTAGGTTTTATCACTTCATGGTTTTTACCATTTTTGAATGGCACAAAACAGGACTAAATTAAAATGAAAACAAACCTCTGTCTGCACACACATGCACAGTTTGAAGACAATTCCTTTCTCAAATAAAAACATAAAATAAACAGATTTTTATAGCAGTTGCTGTAGAATTTCTCTTACCTGGCAAGAGCAAAGAGTGGTTGATCAAACCCTCTTCCTCAAGACACCAACCTCACATAGGTTGTGAAGATCTGGTCTGCCTGGTCATTCATAACACTCATTTCCAGCTCTTGCAGACTTTGTTTTCACTCTCAGACAGTGATTTTATTTTTCTAGTCAAATCACCCAGGAATATTTCTTCTTTGCTGCTTCTGTTTCAGTATTTAAAGCCCTCAGTGCTAGAAGTGGGCAGGCTTGTGTAAATACTCCTGAAAAGAGAGGAAACTGCAGATAACTGAAAGCAGCCAAATGATAACAGCAAAGATAAAAGAAGAAAAAAACATTAGTGAATTCATTAATTTTTACCTTTGGCATTTAATGCTTCTGATTAATGGCTTTCCTGTAGGCTGCTATTTTCCTCCCAGATATTAACATGCAAAATCTGTGGCATATTAGAATAAAGTGTTATTATTACTTATGAGTGTCCAAAATCCATGAGCTAGCAGAGATGAAGCTGAAATGCAGACAAATAAAATAGTTGATTCTTTTGTATACACTGCCTGTTATGAAGAAGGCAGCTCCCTAGCACACTTGCACCTCTAATATTTAAATTTAGAGACAAGGAAAGGTCAGGAAACTGGAAGGAATTGGTCACCTCATGGAAGAGGAAGCTCAGGGGCAGCTTATGAAGTTTGAACAGCTTGAGAGGACAGTCAGGCACTTTTCAGGGGTACCCAGGGACAGGAGCAAAGGCAAAGGGCACAAAAGGAGACCCAGGAGGGTCTGAACGTCACAGAGCACTTTGTTATTGGGAGGGCTGAGGTTGTGCAGCTCTGTCCTTGGACACATCCAAACATGGGTGTTCCAGTGGCAGGTAGATAAAATTTCTGGGACTAATTCCTCAGGTTTAGCTTTTCTATGTTTCACATTCTGTGCTGCTTTAGTGGGTGGGTCTGGGCTTCACATGAGGGGATGGTGAGCTCTGTGCACAGAGCAGGGAGACAAAACAATTCCTGCTCCAGCTGGGCACCAAGGACAAATGATCCAAATCTCAGCCCAAGAGCACAAACCCCGTGGGCTGGAGAGAGAAAAACAAGCAGGGTGGGACTGCCTGGGCTAAAGCTGGGATGGGACAATGAACTGCAAGGTGCAAATGGAGCAGAACTGATCCCAGGGAGAGACCCCGGGATCGCTCGTGCATTTTGGGGCCATTTTGGTTCATCTTGGGTGCAGCCCTGGCTGGGCTCTGGTGCTGCCCAAGGTGGGTCCATGGAGGAGATCCTTGGAATCAATCCCCGCTCTATTCTTTAGCTCTGCCCAGCCCCTGCTCTAGGGCAGCCTGCACAAGGCGTCAGGACAAAGTGGAGTTTTTGTTTCTGTGCTGATGATGGGTAAAACATCCCCACTTCACATTTGCTCCTCCTTTTTGTAGCTTGTCCAAGTTCTCAGTTCAGAGCTGCTGTTTTCCTTCACAGATGACTTAGGGAACACCAATCTCACTCCTTCTCTTCCAGCCACAACTCCTTATCAAACCCTTCCTCATATTTATCTGCTCTCTTTGTGCCCTCTACCTCCTTAGATTTTTTTCATATCTGATTTTTTTAATTGCAAAATTAAAAGGATATCTTCTTCTCCCATTACTTTGTTCTCTTTTGGCCAGTCACTTTTGTTTCTGAGGTTGAAATTTCTGACCAGTGTTTCAACTCATCTCCCCAAACTGAACTTACAGCTCTGGAAGTTACACGTCTGTCTATTTACATTTCAACCTTTTTTTTCCTGAGAATATTTTATTTCTCCCATTATAAAGAACCTAAAACTGGCATAATCCATTCTCTCCTGGTATTCCTCAAAATCACACTCTTTGCAATCATCTGAAAAGCCAACTTCTTTTCATTTTAGACTCTGTTCTCTCCTTTCATGAGATATGGGGCACTGGGAAATGTTGCTCCAGTCTACAATCATCCTTACTTGACTAATTATCAGTTTTACTATTTAATATTCATTCTCCTCCCTCTGCTGCTTGATTTTAGTCATTAAATTCTTCAAAATCTTTTATTCACACATTTTTCATTCCTCAGCCAAAACTACCAAGTCCTTTCACACTGCCTGGAGGATGAAATCTCTTCTTTCTTTTCTAGATCAGATGTGAGGCTCCTTAAGCCATTCTGGTGTTCACTCAAAGTGCATTTTTTTCTGTCTTTTCTCCAATGCAAAAGGAAATATTAACAATCTTGGGGCATCTTACTAAATTTAGTCATGTCCATTAAGACCAGCTTGTTATATTTAGTATATTTGACATATATTGAGTATATTTATATTTATATATGATATCTGTGTATGATGTTGTGTATATTACATAACTTATTGATATCAATTAACACTCCCAACTGCTCCAAAGATCCTGTTTTCTCATTTTCAGGACACTTCCCTTCTTCCCTTCCTTTCTTGCTCTTCTCCACTACACCAAAAGGAAAAGTGAATTTGGCATGCCTGACATCTTCTACTGAATCAGTTCAATAATTAAAGGAGATCAAGGAAGAGGACAAAGAATTGAGACAAAAATAACTTGTGATGTGCCTATAGCCAAGAAGAATTCTTCACAATTCAAGAATTACAAATACAGGCCCACAAACCTGCCTCCAATCAAGCCTGAAATGGTTGCTTCAGTTCAGAATGCCAAAACCATAAAGTGACAGAGGAGCAGAAAGAAGTCTGACCATTTCAGGGTCCTCTGGTCTCCAATGCACTGAAAGAGAGAATTCATTTTAAAAATCTGATGTTATTTTTATTCTGAAAGCAAAATATTCAGAGCTAAGATGGTTAAAACCAACAACAATCCTAAAAATCATGCGAAATGTTAACCACAAGAATACAAGTGTGTTTTTTCCTACCATGCAAACAGTGTAGATGAATCTAGGTACCAGCAGCCTTTCCCTTGAAGATTACTCATTAATCATATAGATTAAAGGAATAGCTTCACATAATAGAGGCAGAACAGAACTGCATATTTTTTACAGGAGGAGAATGAATATTAAATAGTAAAACTGATAATTAGTCAAGTAAGGATGATGTAGACTGGAACAACATTTTCCAGTGCCCTGTATCTCATGAAAGGTGAGAACAGGGTCTAAAATGAAAAGAAATTGGCATTTCAGATAATGATTGCAACAAATATAAACGTGAGGAATACCAGGAGAGAATGGATTATGCCAGTTTTAAGTTCTTTATAATGGGAGAGTAAAATATTTTCAGGAAAAAAAGTTGAAGTGTAAATAACCAGACTTGTAACTTCCAGAGCTGTAAGTTCAGTTTGGGGAGATGAGTTGAAACACTGGTCAGAAATTTCAACCTCAGAAACAAAGGAGGTGGTGACTGGCCAAAGGAGAACAAAATAATGGGAGAAGAAGATATCCTTTTAATATTTCAATTAAAAAAATCTGATATATAATAAAAAAAAAAGGAGGTAGAGGGCACAAAGAGAGCAGATAAATATGAGGAAGGGTTTGATAAGGAGTTGTGGCTGGAAAAGAAGGAGTGAGATTGGTGTTCCCTAAGTCATCTGTAAAGTAGATATGATAATCTACTGAATATACTGAAATATCTCCTAATTTACTGAAATAATAACATTATTTCAAATTTAAGGCAGGTTGATGCAATCCTATTTTCTTTTCTTTTCACCATTTAGGGTAAGACAACCCAGAAAAGTTTGCAAAAAAGGAAGAAACAAGTCCAACAGCCCGTGTGCTTTTGTCTCCAACTTCAGCAAATAGTTTCTCCTTTCAGCATGCCTGGAAGTTCACAGAACACAGGCAGGGCACAGAGAATGTCACATGGCAGATACTAATTGTTACGATTAAGGTCTAACAAGCAGGATTCCCTGCTGCTCTGAGAATGCCTCTGACTTTTGATCCTGACATCTGTGTCTTACAGGAATTTCAGTCTGCTCTGACATTCCTTCTGATGTTGATCCAGGAATTAATGGATTGTGAAAAAGCTGGCAGGATATCATTTAAAAAAATAGAATTCTTGGTGCAGGGCTGATGAAAAGGTATCAGAATTCACAGACTTGGTGTCTGATACCAATACATTGTGCCCATATGCATGAGTTTCATATGAGGCAGTGTCTCAAAACAGAGGGCAGAAAACAAGATTTAGGAGGAAGCAAGAGCTTCCTGTTATGCTCAATTATGGAATTGCTGCTGTACATCTTCAGCAAGTCACCAGATGAAAATTATCAATGGTTTGGACGAATTCTCTATCTTGGAAATTCCACTGTTTAAAACCCACAGCAGAAATATTAATCCCAATGATTCATCCTGATATCGCTTAAAACTTTAATAAGATGCTTTTCAGTGGACAGCATTAAAGAAATCAGAATTAATTTTGAAAGAAGTTTCAGGTGATGCAGCCATAAGCATGTTTAGAGGTCACCATTTCACTTTCAATGGCACCTCTATTTCAGCTGCTTTTGCTACAATACTTTCAACTTTAGAAGGCCTATAAGGGAAAAAAAAAAAAAAAAAAAAAAAACCAAACCAAAAACTTTAAAAGATGCTTCCAAAAGTTAAACTGACATTCTTGTCTAGGTGTGTTTAAGACTGAAGAATTACATACAGAATTGAAATTTTACACATCAGAGAATACTGCCTTGTGTTTCATGGTTCTGGATAATTACTAGATGCCAGTGGATAACTTAAACATAGCTTAGAGTCACTGACATGAACGTGTGACAGGCAGCTTTGCAGAGTGTACTTAGCAATCTGAAATGGAAAAGTTGAATGATATTTAAAAAAACAAAACATAAAAATAAAATTCAGGATTATCAAAACAGGAAAGAAGCTGTGCCCTCCTTAAAGTAAATCAAAAAGTGTTTCTCAGTGAGCAATAAAAAGACATGAAAGAAGCTAGAAAAGAACTCAACAAGTTAAAAAGGAATTAAACTCACCTGTCAATTATTGTCAATTATAACTAGCTAAAATTAAGACTGTATGGTTTAACCATCTCCTCAAACAAGTCAACCCAACTTCAAACCCAGCACGGATGTCATTGTTTATTAAGTTACATTTCTGGCATTTGCATCTATATTTCACTGGTTTAGAGGCTTTAACAAAATTTCTTGACAGCCAAAGGCAAAGGACATTTTGACTCAAGTCCAGACCAAATGCCATTAATAAACAAAAGTAATTAATAATATTAATAGCACAGACTACCCAGAGATATTTAGCCACTCATGCCCAATATGTAAACATTGGAAGCACTGAAATGATCCAAAATAAGAAAGAAATAATCCATATTTGAGAAGCCACTTTGTCTCAGATATTAGCAATCAATATGTAAAAAAAGTTAATGACTTGCCAGGTGCACACCCTTTATCAGGGCTCATTCCAACTCTGCTGTTGTTCAGCTGCACAAAATTGACAAAATTCTAAGGAGAAAACCACAATTATAACAAGATGCAACTAAACATCTTAAACATTTATAACATTAATTGTACATCTAGGGAATCCATTAAAGTTTAATTTAAATTACATGAATAAAACCACCATGTAAGTAGTGTTTGGTTTTAAGGGAATTACCAATGCCCTTAAGCCCTAATATTTTTATTCATTACATTTCATGTTATTTAAATTCACTGTTCTGTTTTTCCTTGAGAGTTCTATAATTCATTTAACAGCTAAAAGAGCAAATAGCACAGAGATGAGGAAAATAAGAAACAAAAAGGCAAAACCTAAAGAGAACAGTTAAAGAGAAAAGGCTGGATCACATTTAAGAAGGGGAAAAAGAAAAGGCAAAGCTTGTAAAATCTGAAAAGGTAAGGTAGGGGTGTGAAAGTGTGATGTGTGACAGGTGGGGTAAAACGAGACAGTTGGGAGGGAAGAAATAAATTTGAAGAGCACAAATTAGACAAGACATTCATTTTAAGCCCTAACAGGCTGGATCTCATCGTTGTCATCAGACAGGAAATGTCAGAGCTGGCACATTTGGGTTTTTATGCTTTTTACTTCTTAAAAAAAAAAAAAAACAAACCAAAAAAACCTCTGTGTCTTATAATACATAAAAATTCTATTTGCTTTAAAGAAAAAAAATCTCAATTTGTTCCTAGTTTTTTCTCCTACTCTAACCAACTTCAGCTCTGTTATATTGGAAACTACAATAATTATAAGGTTTAATACTTCCACTATATTTTGAGTTATTTTATTTAATACCTAAATAGGAGTTGAATTCTTTAAAAATAACATATTTTGAGTTATTTAATACCTGAATAAGAGTTGAATTCTTTAATAATAACTAAACTTTGCACTTGTAGAGGTGGATTTCTGGAGGAGGTGAATGTTGCAGAGTATAACATGCAGTGAAGGCTATCTCACAAATACAAACAAATCCTCACTGTTAAGTTCAGCATTTTTGAAGGCATGGATATATTCTTTCCAAAATATATGACCAAAATAATTATGTCAAAAACCAATTTGCATTCCAGTTGGTGGAAAGTTTTTTTAATAGAGGTTTTGATAAATTCCCACAAAGGATATTGAAAGTGATAACACTGTATAGAGTAAATTACCTTCTCTTTAAATGGCCATTTAATTAGTGTGTGTTGTTCTGTCAAATAGAAAAAAAAATGCTTGTGCACTGGAATATAATCTCAAGGTTAAGTTCAAATGAAGCAAAATGTTGCTAGCAGGAAAGTGCACAGAATAACTGTAATTCTTAATAATTCATTATCTTTAGAATGCATTCTTTGTTTCATTTTTAACTGAAATTACACTTTGAACTTTTCAGTCTAAAAAGTTGGCCTCAGGATGATATATGACAACAAATCTCCATATTGAGGGAATGAGCCCCACCTCCTGCACAGTTTACATCTTTATACTCTATATAAAGCAACTCCAAGATCTTCAATTTCATTCAGAAATAAAATTTTCATTCATAAATTCAATTTTAATCAATAATGAAGGAATTGATGAATAAAATTATTTAATGAATAAAATTCAATTTTATTCATAGATAACATTTTCCTTTCCTTGGTTTACCAAATTGCCCTAAACCAGGACATTAACAAATAAACAACAGAGTGTAGCATATTTGGAAAAGATAACAAAAAATTCAGCTGGAAAAAAATGTTCATTTTCTAACAATTTATAATGCTCATTATCATATTTATATGTTTCCAAGGGAAGTCAAATGGGAGGAATGTGGGAGATTTGGGATCTTACATGGGGAGGTCAGTGATGGCAGAAGAGCAAGGAAGGGAAGGATCAGATGAGGGATTTAGGACTAAGAAGTCCAACTCAAACTCAAACTAAAAGATTGACCCACACCTATTTCCAGCAGTGAAGGGATTTTTAGGCCAAAAAAACCCCAAAACAAATCAGATTTCAGGTGCAGAGCTGCCATCCACTCTCTGATGGACAGGGAATCCCAAATCTAGGGGCAGACTCAGACCATCCATTGTCACAGCCACAAACCGACCTGACTTACCCTCCACAGAGATTTTCAGTTTCTAACCTCCCCTACTTGCAGCTTAAATAAATGCATTTCCTGTAACAAATCTTTATTTTTGGGCCATTTGCACATTCTGTGAGAAAAATCCAGCAAAGGTGAGATTCCTGTGTCAGATTTTGGCCTACTTCCATATAGGAATTGATGCCTTTGTACTGCAAATCTTTTTTTTGTGTTCTTGTCTTGCAAGGTGTTACAGTTGTGCATGAGAGACATTTAGGGAAGTGGTGTAAAGCTTTTAACCACTAAAAAGTTAGACACTTCTGTGAAAAACATGTTAAAGACAAAAGGAACTTGAATTTGATTCTTACTACCTTTTTTTCTTTTAGTCATTATTAATAAAATTTTCTTTATACCTTTTTAAAATTTTAAGCCTACTTTACATTCCTCCTAATACTATCTCACAACAAGAAATAAATACAGTAATAATTAACCAACACCAAAACCCACCACACTCTTTAATACATTAACCAAGAAATCTTAAAATTAAATAAAATCTTAAATTAACAAACCAAAACCACTACAAAAGGTTTTAAACATCACCAGAAAGTTCAGTTATTGAACTTGGAAACAGATTGGGTTAATAGTTTGTATTCACAAGAAAAAAAAACAACACAAATAAGCAAATTATAATTGGTACATAGATGATGGGTAAAAATATAAATACACCTCTTATTCTCACATTACATCAAAAAAAGTCTATAAAATTTAAGGAAAAAATACAGATCCCTCTGCAATACTGTAATTCTGGGCCATGCAATTTCTGTAGACACACATGTACTATCTCACCTTGCTTTTCTCTCAAAACTAATTAAAATAGCCACTGGGTTACACTGGATTTCATTTTCCTAAGATATCACACACTCCATGCTGGTTTATCTCAGTGTTTCCAATTTTACTTTCCTCTCTTCAGATCACACAGTGCAGATGTGCTGTTCTCATTTCACAGCAAGAGCACCATGGCTTGCCCAAGGTTTAACAGGAAGCTTTTGTCATAAGAAACCAAATAATCCCACTCAAATTGTCCAGATTTTTAGTTTTGAAATCTATTCTGTGCCACCTTTGCTTACCATCATCTCCACAGTGAGATACTTCAACTTTGGAATATTCAGGTATTCTTGACTGATTTTTTTTTTTAATGGTGGACTAACATAAATTCTCCTGGCATTTTGAATTAGAAACAAACAAAACCCCATTAAAAAAATAAAATTATTTATTAATACTAAAAAAATTCCCCAAACAAAACCAACTCAAATAAAAAAATAAAAGTAGGCATATCTGGAGAACAGGGCCTCAGAACTGCTGAATACACATAAAAAGCAATGGACTTTGAGGACTTTTAACACATCTACAGATCAGTCTATTTAAGAAATGACACCAGAAAGTGCTTTTGAGGCACCTGGAAATGCCATAGCCAAAGAGAGTGAGGAGCTGTAGCTACAAGTTTCTACTGACAGAGAGAACACTCAGGCCCCTGAGCCTCTCTGGAACTGAAAATTGGGGAATTCTTCCAGCTGGGTCAGTGGAAGAACAGTGGAAGAATCCTCTCTGCTCAGAGTCATCAAAATAACATTTTTTGTTTCATGTCCAGCTCTACAAAGGCTGTCCACACTGGTATATTACTTGGGTATATAATCTGGAGGGAATCCTTGCATGGATCCCTCCAAATGGAAAGGTCAGGAATGGCTGGGATGCCGTGATCTTGGCCAAGCCCCTTGGGTAAAACCATCTGATGGAGCATTTTATCTCCTCTGATAAAGCTTCCATCTGATGGAGCATTGGTTTCCTTTAACTTCTCTGTTAGAGGCTGCAGGAACCTGGCAACAGCTCCAGCAGCTGTGTGTTTATCAATGTTATTCCCAGAAAATTCATCATACAGCACTGCACCAGCTGCTAAGCAGAAATCCAGGAGAAAAGTGGAGTGACAACCCAAAAAGCACATGGAGGGTGTGCTCCCAAAATGAGAGACTTGTGAGCATCACTGGTGGTTGAGTTGCTCACTAAGCAGTGCATGGCCAAAAATAGAAACCTTTTCAAATATTTTTGCTTTCTGCTGCCTGATCTCCACCTTCATACTCACACAACCCAATGAAAGAGGATTTTCCTGTGAGCACCCAGTGAGAGGCCCTGTAGGTTGGTCATTCACTGTCCATCTGTCCTGATTTAGGGCAAATCTGGGGCAGACAAGAGCCTTGTGTGCTCCCAGTGGGGCAGGACAGAGTGCAGGGAGCTCTGCAGCCCAGGCTGCAATGCTCCCTGGGGAAGCACTGCCAGCTGGCAGAGGCTTCAGCAGTGCAGGGGCCTGGGGCTAGGGGAAAATCAGAGAGCTGAAACCATCTCCCTGACAGTGCCAAGCAGGCACATGGAGAATCCAGGTCTTGTGTGCAGCAGGGAGGTCAGGGTCTGGATGATTTCCTGAAAGATTCTGTCTGGCAATGCAGAATAAGGGATGAGACATGCCAAAGGTGAAAATGGTCCAGTGTTCGCTTATCTGGATGAGATCTCTGAGGTGATCTGATGGCTGGGAAAAAACCTGCTTTTTTTCTCAGCAGATTTGAATGATTCAGAATCATGGATTGAAGGATTTCTATCCAGACACCCAGTACTGATTTACTTTGCCTGGAGACAGAAGGGGACAGAGCTTTTGAAACCTCAGTGCCACTTACTGCATTCACAAAGAGTGCAAATGCACAGCACTTTAAAATTAACACCAGTTTGGTTTGGATTAACAAGATGAGGATTTCACCTTGCCACAGCAAATTATTTATAAGATATATGTAAAACCAACACATGTAAAACCAACACATGTAAAACCAGCACATGTAATGGATCTGAGAACTTGCAGAAGTCATGGAGAGCCTTTCTCTGGGCATTTAGAGTGGAAGCCAAGATAATGATTGTAAAATTCAGCCAAGACAGGATTCACCGGGTATGTTCATTCAGGGAAGGAAGGATCAGCTGCTGCCATGCCATGTTCCTGGATAACAGACTGCTTCTAACCTGTCAGTGTGTCCCCTTGTCAGATTTTCCAGCAAAATACCTCGTTCTTATCTCCTCACCTATAAAATTATTGGATTCTTCTGCGCCCTTCCATCATCCTGGAGCTTTGGTGGGGTGGCCTTTCTTTCCTCTTGTATCCCTGCACAGCTGCCAAACAGGACACCCTCTCCAGAGCCACCTCTGGTCACTCTGAATTTCACAAATAGCACAAGAGGTTGTACTTAAGTACAACCAGAAGTTAACTTCTGGGAGCAAAATAAATCTTGCATGTTAAGAAATCAAATCAATACTTACACTATTTTCAGAACAGAAGAAAAAGACTAAAGGGTCTTTCCAAAAATTGCTGCCAGCTGTAGTTAGAATGGCCTAAGAACAGCTACATACCTGACTAAGACAATACAAGCATTATAAAACCCCACTGGCATTCTTATCAACATCAAAATATCATCCTCTGGAATTAAATTTAACGTTGAAAACACTTTAATGAACAACACAAGACATGCTGACAAGAATATGAGAATGGCCACGTCATGGAAGAGTTAATGGCTCCAGTTATGGTAGAAATTTAAATATCATGGGGAGGCACCTCCTGACCCAGCCATCACTGAGAATTATGCAGATTCAAATGGGAGCCACACAGGCTTTGATTTCCCCCAAGGATTGATGAACAAGTACAAAATAATAGAAAGTGACAGGAAGCAGATGACTGAGGTCTAATTTAATGTCATTCTAAAAGACAATATACCTTAAATTGGCCTTAGGAAAATTATGGGTTACAAACAAGAGAGGAGAAACATGCACTTTTTTCATTTTAGTTCACTAATTTAAAAAGTAATCCTCTGAAGAAATGAGCAGTGAAACAATAGTCATTTGGCAAAGCAGGATTGCCAAAGTTAAGTAGGCGTGCTTTGTTTGCATAATTTGCAATTTAATGGAAGAGGCTGTAATCTGAAGAGGAAAACTCTATTAAACAAAATAATGAAATGATCTGAAGAATTTTATGCAAATATTAATTTGAGGCTGCTGTGAAGACAAAGGATTAATAGCTCTTAAATAGCAGGATAAAATGCTGGGAGGATGTGCCTAGGAAAGGTTTGCCTTTTTAGTAAAGAATTAGCTACACCTGTACTTACCTAAAAATACAACACCTATTCTGTAGAGGTTTCTCTATGACCAAAGCTAGACCATTTTGCTATTTTTTACTTGGTGAGGTTCAGGAATGGCCCTCTGCAATCCAAATCTTCCAGATTAGCTGGACTTCAACCCAAATCTTCCAGATTTCAGTACATGCTGCATGTAATACGAACTTACATCACTTCACATTGCAGTAGTTAGAAATATCAGCAGCTGGATAATTTGAAATAATCTATTTAACACCATAGATATTTGAGTCATTTGTATAGAAACAGCACTCCATAGTGCTTTTACTTCAGAAATTTTGCTATTTATCCTGCATCATTTTTTTGCAGTTCTTTAACAACAATGAGTAGAGAGATCCATAATCAGGCACTTGTTTAGGCCCTTAAGTCCCCACTGATATTTCCTCAGCTAGTATTTAAACATGGGAAATTGCTTTTCCTCAGCATCATTAAAACCAGATTTGTATGGCATCAAATTGAAAACTAAGACATCTAGTGAGTTGGAAAAGCTCTCTGTAATACATTACAGAGGTGACAGAAAAGGTACAAAAATTTTCTCTAAAAATTGGAGGTTTCTTAATTTTTGATAGAGGGGAAATAGCTTTTTTTAAGCATTTACAAACAGGCACCCTGTTATGATCAAAACAAGGAAAAGAAGAGTGCATTGCTCCATCTGCAGCTCCATCACATGGGGACCTGGAGGCATCAGTGCTCACAGAACTGCCTCAGGAATCCACAGAGCAGCCAGATGCCAGCCCTGGGAAAACAGGGAATGGTGCAGGATATCTGCATCCCATGACTGCCATTCATGGACAGAGATGGTCCAATGCTCAGGGATCAACAGAAGCCTGATTTAAGGATAAATTAAACAATATTGATAAAAAGTGTGGACCCCCCAAAAGTTCTCCCACCCAGGCAGAAAATACATCCTGTAAAATTAAGGTATATTGCATTCAGACCAAGCCAAATGTGAGTTACATTCTTAAAACTGCAAGCTTTTAAGCAAATTCCATCCTTTAGAAGAATACTACACATAGTGTTCAAACTGAGCACAGCAATGATAAATCTCTGTAAGATCAACAGAAGTCATTCTTTCCTAAAAATCCATATTTCATCTAAGTTGTGAACATTTCAAAAGTAAATCAAGCCTGGGAACATCCTGATTTACACCTTTCCTTAAAAGATGGCAAGTTTCCTGCAGATAAAAACTTAGATCATTTAGGAATAATGTAAATGCTATTGCCATTGGAAAACATTCTCTTGATTGTTATATTTCCTGACACCAGGTTGTTTTCCTGCATGTAATGTCCATTGTTCAGTGACATTTGCAGTAATCTTCAAAACTAAATTTTAGTTCATATGACATAAGAAAAAGAGTAATCTTAATCTAAAGAAAAGACAAAGGAAGAAGGGGAGGGAAGACAAAACATGATACTAAATATAGTAATAAGTGTTGGGCAAATGGCTTAGTAAATCTGAAAGAGTTCAAACTTCAATATTCAGATTTTACAGATTTCCTTCACTGGATGTTTTCAGGGCAGGTAGTTTTCAGCAAATTGTCCAAGCCCTGCCCCAGGCTGGGGTGGTAACTGCTGTCCAGGAGAACCAACCTGCTTAACCTGCCCAAGGGAACCAAGCAGCAGAAGGCTGATGGAGACCTGCACCACACAACAAAACTTCTCACACCAAAGTCAGCCAAGAAAAGGGAGTTGGAAACTATTTTTAAGGGGCATCTTCCTAAGCAGAGCATTAGGCCTGAGACTCTCCCTCAATGACAGTGGAAGATGATAGCTGGAATCCATAATCAATACTTTTTACAGTGTTAACAAATCAGCACCTTATGAAGAGGGAAAACTGTTTAGTTCTTCCAACTCCATGTGGAAAAGAAAAGGGACAAAGGCTGGGAGAGCAGATATTTGTAACTGCCATGATGCCTCAGGTTTAGATTTTCTATGTTTCACATTCTGTGCTGCTTTAGTGGGTGGGTCTGAGCTTCACATGAGGGGATGGTGAGCTCTGTGCACAGAGCAGGGAGACAAAACAATTTCTGCTCCAGCTGGGCACCAAGGACAAATGATCCAAATCTCAGGCCAAGAGCACAAACCCCGTGGGCTGGAGAGAGAAAAACAAGCAGGGTGGGACTGCCTGGGCTAAAGCTGGGCTGGGACAATGAACTGCAAGGTGCAAATGGAGCAGAACTGATCCCAGGGAGAGACCCCGGGAGCGCTCGTGCATTTTGGGGCCATTTTGGTTCATCTTGGGTGCAGCCCTGGCTGGGCTCTGGTGCTGCCCAAGGTGGGTCCATGGAGGAGATCCTTGGAATAAATCCCTGCTCTATTCTTTAGCTCTGTCCAGCCCCTGCCCTAGGACAGCCTGCACAAGGCTGAACAACCACAGAGAGAGAAGAACTTTATGAAAACAACACTGCCTCCAATAAGCAGCTACAAGAGTTACTTTTCAGTTTGCACTCTTCCACTTAATTTCCCATCAGCTGGAATTTCAGCAATACAGAACACTGTCACTCCCTTCAGTATAATTGGAGTACCCTGTTGTACAACGACACATCCACATTTGGAAGCTAAACAGGATAAAATATGCCACAAAGTAAAAGAAAGCCATTTCAAAACCCGAGGATAATTTTTGTAAGCAAATTCAGGAGAGAACATGTTTGGCAAAGCTAACAATGAATCATGAAATAAGGGATGAAGAACAAGAAAATAAAATTTGATTTTGACTTTTTGAAGTACCTAGACATTCAATCTTGACTCTTTTCTCAAACAGATTTTTCTCAGTACTTCCACACTCAATATATTTATGAAATTTCATAAACATAATTTTATGGATAATAGTTTCTGTATTAAAATATAGCTTATCCAGTGTTTCAAAGGAGAGTCACACTGTCTTCAGTCTTTCAGAACTCATTCATTCAAAAAACTCAAATCCTTTACTATCTGCTCACATTTAGGAGCTAAAATGACCACGAAGAATAGGACAAAGAAAAGAGGTTTTCATTACTTTTCACTTTCAACTTTAACAACCCAAGCAATAGATAAAATTGTAGAAGATATTAATTGGCAAGGTTTACCAGTTACTGTAAGAACTACTGAAACCTTGTGTGACTAGAAAATAAGAGAGTGTGATCTGTAAAAATCCTGGAGTGGATGATACCAATGGAAAAAAACCTAACAAAAATCCCCTGATGTCTTAACAAGAATGAAACCCTGTATCAATCAGGTAGCAAACACACTGGAAAAATAGGCCTGGAATACAAATATTGAGAGGAATGATTTTATTTGGAAAATACAGAATAAGTATAGTAAGGTAGCACTGTAAGTTAATCATGAAAAATAGCATGGTATGACCTAGAAAGTAAAACTCAAACACTTAATATATTGAGGGCAATAAAACATTCTTCATTTTCTATTTTGATGTAAAAATAACAAATATTTTAAACACATTTTAATGGCAGAGAGGTCATCGTACAAATAGAAAATAGTGAATGTAAATTCTAAATAAAAAAGGATTAAAAACTATCCATGGAACTAGAAGCACCATATCAATCCATTAAATAGCTTGAAATAATGTGGACCTTTTATGTTCTAGCATGAACAAAAACAGCTGCACTGAGGAATATTGCTGTGGTTAAACAATGAAGAGCATCACAAGAGATTTGGTTTAGTCTAGGAATAAAAAAAAAAAGGCTGAAAAGAGGTATGACTGCTCTTTAAAAATGTATGGAGAGGAGTTAAATAGTCAAGAGGATGCAGAGCATTTTCAGGCTAATTCTGTTCAAAAAAGGGAAGGAATTGATTTTAAAGAAACATGAAAATCTTTATGGAAATTAGATGAAAGCTTCTAATCATTGGAGCAGTGAAGTTCTCAGACAGCCTTATTTTAGCAAAACTGGGAGTAGTAACCCCAATTCTTTTAGAAATTTGATCTAGTAAGTATAATTGTTGTATAACATCGCTCCTGGTTTTTCTACCTTTTTAAGGCCTTAATTCAATCTGGACTTTTCACAAGGGCCCCTAGCAGATAAGTGCAATGGTTACCCCAGCTTTAATTTCCTTGCAGTTATTTGGAATACTTACCTTTGCTCAATTACCAAAAAAGACTCTTGTCAGTTATCTCAACACTGACAACCTGTTTCCTTTTTTACAGACTTTGGACTTGACTTTTCTGGACCTTGGGAATAAGTGATTAACCAAAAAGCATTCAACAGACACTTGGTTATTTACACAAGACTTTCTTCCTGAAAAGTCTGTACTATTTTCATCCTTGGCAGGGCAAAACCATGATACTGCAGTCTTTAACATAGTTCTTCATGAATTGTCCCAATTCTTTAAGATTTTAGTGAGATAATTGTCTCATTTCACCTGGAAAATTAGTCCTTAGACCAAGCTTTGTGCCTTTTAAAGAGTTCTATCAGATCTTCAAGGGTATTTTTCCTTCTATGAGTTCTTGAGGAATGGGTGCAGCAGCTCATTAAATACTTCTTTATTTTCTTTTTTCATGTGCCATTTCACACATTTCTATCTTTTACATTTTTAATCAGTTAAGATCAATAGTGACCATGGATTGCAGGTAAGTTTTACTGCAAAAACATGCAGCTGCACACATTTAAGGACACCTTGTTAAATTATTGCTACCAGCCCAGTCTGGGAAGCAGGCTAGAACATGCTATTGCACATGGTTTTTATTTTACCCAGTACATCCCCATCACTTCTTCCAGAACATCTGTATTTTGGGCTACATGGACAAACAAGGACTGACAGAATCCTGGTAAATGACAAAATTCCTCTTTCCTGCTGGCAGGCAACACCTGGACTCTGCTAAAAGCAATTCTGGGGAGATGTAACAGGGAAAAGGCACACCCTCAACCATTCTGCCTGGGAAGAGGTGAACATTTGGGTCTCCAAATGGGCAAAGCCAGCTGAAATTCAGCTCTTCTGAGGTGCTTTGGTGATCACATCAGGCTGGGAACAGCTTGTTCCTGCACCACTGGAATGTTTTGGAATAAAGTTTGCAACTTGGACTAAGAGGCCAACTCAGGCTTACAGTTCATTTATAAGTTATGGATATATATTGCCCATAAATCCTGCTAGTCTGCCCAAAGGAATTTTACTTTCCCTTTGAAATATTGCTGTCTTTAGGACCACAAAACACAAACTGGGAAAGCAACTCACTTACCAATAAATGATGAGAAATAGTTTTTTGAAGACAAGATGCATACTTGATAGGGTGGAACTCAGGTGACTCAGCTGGATGAAGTAGCTGAGATGGTTCAGGGGGAAAAAAAATCCCAAAGAATAATATTGACAACTGATTTCTTTGCTACAATGATGGGAAATTTGGTTTTTTTAAGTCAGTGTGTGTGTGTCTGCAAAGAAGAGAATCTGCAGAGAAGATTAAGCTGAAAAAGAAATACAGGCTGGTGACTACACCCAATTAGTGAGAGGATACAGATGTTTGTCACTCTGGACAAGAGAATGCAGCTCATCAGTCAGATATGAGCACCATTGGGATGGGGCAGCAGAAATCTCTCATCTTCTGGGCACTTGTTCCAGTCAGCACAGTCTGGCAGTGCAGCACTTCACTGTTTGCAGCTGTACCAAGTCAGGTGGTTGCTCTATTCCTTAGCATAAGAGTTGGGAAAATAAATTATTCAAGCAAGAAAAAGGGAGGGATGGATTCAGTGTTGTTTGCTAGAGAAAGTAGTTTAGAAGTTACTTTTTTTAATGTCCTTGAATACTGCAAGACACCATAAACTCAGAAGATGGTTTTGATTGATATCCCTAATATATTCAAAATAAAACTGAATCAGTTTAATTTTTAAATGGCAATATTTGTGTTGTTAATACTGAATTTAAGGATTAAATCAAGGAAAATAATAAACACAGTGAACTGTTAAAAAAGAAGACTACTGTTGCAGAGTACAAAAAAGTTTAAAGGCTTTGGAAAAATGGTCAAATTTTAAACTATATAATAGTAGAAAAGTTTTTTTAAATACATAAAAGAAGAAAAATGGTCCAATTTTAAAATATATAATAATTTCAATAAGATTACACTATAAGGTACCAGATGCTACATTTGTGTGACATATAATAAATGCAGTGCTGCATAATGAAGAGGCCTGGTCTTTTTGGATCTTTTGGGCAATACTGGAATAAATATTTTTAAAAGTATATGAAAATAAGACCATAGCATAAAAAAGCATCTGGAGAACGGCTCAACATCACAATGTTTCATTTTTACAAACCTAAGGTCCTCCTGTTAAACCCCCTTAGGTAAAATTTATGCAATTCTAAGAACTCATGCTGAGTATTTCAGGACTTGGTTGTTTAAAATAAGACAAACCAGTCTTTGCAAGTCTGAAACAAGTCAAACTAAAAAGAGAATAAAGCAAATAAAACTTTCATTTTCATCTTTTTGGGTATTTTTTTCCCCTTGCATTCAGCTTTTAAGCCAGTAAATAATTACCTTTGAGAGGGTCTAACAATTAAAGAATAACATTGATTAATTAGGAAAGAATGTGAGGAATACCAATCAATCCTAAAGACAGTTCTCCTTCTCCCACCTCAATCCTTTTGAGGAACAATGACTTTTCCATCCTGTTTGGATGCCTTTTAAAAACATTGATATTCTTGTGCACTGACAGCAAAGGCTCTTGGTGAGCTTTGTTTTGGGAGGAGTGGGTGGCAGGCTGGGGGCACGGGCTGCAGAGAGAACAGATAGGATGTCAGGTGAAGATGGAATGCTGTGCCCTCTCTAACCAGCTGAAGGCTCTGCATGATTGTTTCCTTACAAATAATACCTGTGGGTGTTGAAAAAGCTCACGGAATCCATCAAACAACACCCCTTCACTCTGCTGTTGTAACTCCAGAAAATTTATTCTCCTTTCAAAAGAATCTTGGCAGTAATACCTGTAGGTGGTTGAGTAATTGAGAGGAAATCTGTCAAATATACTTCCACTGACTTTAGCAATAGAATTCCCTAATTACTTTCAAAGTTGCTAAATGCAACAATTTATTTTCAGAGTAGCAGAAAGTTCTGGGCTTCTATTTTTTTTATTTTAGCAACTTTTTAATAGGCTTAGTGGAAGAACTAGCTCAAAGAGTAGATCTAATAATTCTGCAGCATTTCATTTAACTCTCAAAAAGGAAAAAAAAAAAGCCAGTGCTGCACACTGGTGGCAGCCAGGACTCTAGTGCAAGTCTAATCCCACTTCACATGGGTGGACATTTGGCTGTTTTCTTACTGAACTTGAAGAGGAGGCAGCTGAAACTAATCTTGATTCAATGCAGTCTGTGTAGTGCTATGTGGATCATTTACAGAATTTTTATGAGCAATATAAGCGAAGATCTCTTTGCTTAACCAATGTTTGTTAGTTGAGAATAAACAGAATTATATGGAAAGCTCAGAAATTTGTTATAAACCCACTTCTACCAGCAGAATGTGTTAGTGCCCCCAGACACAGGCACACACTCCATTTGCTCTGTTTAACAACTTTGTCAGCTGAAGTGATTGAGATACATTTATTCCCTCTCAAATGTGATGTAATTTAACCTTGCACAATCCCCAAAGAAGGATAAATAGGCTGGGATTAACTGAAATAATCTCAGTGTGCCAATATCTACCTCAGACTGATAAAACACAGGAATATTTGTCTGTCTCTGACACATTGTTAGAACCTGGTTCCAGCTGATCAGAATTATTTTTTATGAGATCAAACATGGTTAGTCTGGACTAAGTGTTAAGACTTCCCAGTGTGTGAATTCTACATACTAAAAAAAAAGTGAAATTCATATTTCAGTGCAGAGACGCATTACTTGCACAGGTGTTTTGTGGCAATCCAGTGACAAAACTGATAATAAAATGGAAAGTAACAAATTCCTTTTGCCTCCCTGTCACCAAAGAATCCATGTCCTATTTGGATTCACCTGAGGTTGCAGGAGACACCTCAGCACACAACACATGCAAAAGGTGAACAGGTCTAAGGCCAGTGAGGCTGAATCAAACCTGAGTGGTAAATACAGTGGACAAAGATGTTGGACCCTGCTCTAATTAAAACTTCATTAGTCCCAAAAGGTCACTTCATTTCTAATTTGCAGAAGAATATCATCCCCCATCTGTGGTCTTTTGACTAATATGTAATTTTTTAGCATGAACCATATTTCTCTAGCAAACATTCATGTTCTAAGAGGGAGAAAGAAAAAACAATGCCAGTACATGGTGAAAAGCAATCCAGAAATTACATTCTCAGAATATTCATTTAACTCCTCAGCACAGTTTCAGACAGATTTCCACCATTTACTCTCCTGTATTTATGATCTGTGCAGAAGAAATTAACAATGAAATGCTGGTAACAAAGCACAGGACAGAGTTAGCAGACTGCCTCATCAGGAAATGACACATGAGCAGCCATCAAACTCAAAATAAGGCTCTGATGCTCAGAAGACAAATTGTTTATAAATTACAGACCAAATAGAAGGAGAGCCAGAGGCAGCATCATTCTTGCTGCTTAGAAAAAAATATTTATTGAGTTACTCTCTTAACAAGTATTCTATATCTGTGCAGCTGCTCACCTTAGAATTGTCTAGACAAAGATGATTTTAATCACCCAATCTCCAATAACCTCAACCACTTCTTTTTACTGAAATAAACCACTTAGAACTAGATGAGCCCATGCTTCATGCTGCTAGACAGAACTGTTGGTTCTACATCTTTTAAAAATACTTTTCTGAAGAATTTAGGGTTTCCAATCATTTCCGTGTGAAACAAAAGCCTCTCTAGGTCTAAATAAAGTTTTCTTTATTTAAAAGGCAATATGGCTCTTTGTAGGTTCTATCAATCAGGTGCCATCCATATTAAAAGGATAGAACTCCCTCTATTTAACATATCAAAATCATTTTCTCCCAAGATAAATAGCTCAGAGACAATTCCCCTGCACTGTATGGGTATGAACAGTCAGCAGGAGCCATTTATGGGCTCATAATACATAAATCAACTGCAGGAACCCTTGGTCAGAATGTGCAACATCCCAACATCAACTCCCTGGGACTACAAAGCTTCCCTCTTCCCCTTTTACAGGTGTCAAACCATGGCAGTGATTTTTGTTAGTAGCTGGCAACAATTTCATCTATTTAAGTGATAATTGTTCCTTAGATGCTTTTAAACCTGAGCTTGGGATGGGGGGGAATCGTGCCCTTACTTAATGAAAAGCACAAAAATAATTGAAATTCTCTTCCTTTCCCTGCCCTACACAATTTTTTGGCAAGGCAAAAAGAACTATTCCATGTAGACAGACACACATGCCACGAGGTGATGGAAACAAACAAGGCTTGGGAGCATCAATGTTTATTTTTCACCGGGGCTCTTGCTCTCAGAATAATTACCTATGCACAAACTCTAGATGGCAACATTGCACTTGCTGTATTACTAAAACAAAATGTCACACTGAGTCCCTACATATCCTCTTTATCAACATTTTATGTGCCACAGATCTATAGCCTCTTATTATAAGTGTAATGAAGCAGAAGTTATTGAAGCATTTTATTGATTGCTCAGATCACAAGTTTACTGTCATACTGAATTGGCACCTTACTTGCTGAAGCAAACTGCTGACACCTTTTTAAAAAAGTGACAACTACATCTATTTCATGACCAGAAATCCATTTTCATCTCTATCAAGACAAGAATGCAATTTTCACTTCATTTAACTGATGTTCGGCCTGCTCAAGGCATGACACTTGGAAAAAGACACAAGTTTAAGGTTCTTAAAATACTTCTGGTAACTAGAATGCAGCTCAGCTGTGGGAAAAACCTCAAGCCTCACTCAAATCTATAACCAGTCCAACATTCTAAGAATCACTTAGCTGAACTATCATGAGGGCAGCTTTCTATTTCAAAATTACCAAAACACTATTTTTATATTATTTTAATAGGAAGCCAGGGTGAAATATTACAGTTTTCACACAGAATCTTGCTCTACACAAAGTTCACTTTAACATGGGATTATTTCTGGAGTGGCTTCCACACAGGGCAAAGAGACAAAAAAAAAAAAAAAAAAAAAAAAAATCTCTTTTTCTGTGACCTCTAAAGAAGGAAATAAAGATACTTAACACCTCTTCAAGAGCCTGAGTCAGTGTCATATAAAATTAGAAAAAACAGAAGCTTCAAGGAAGAGAAAACAATTTAAGTCTACAAAAAAGGAGGGGGGATTTTAATGAACAGAGGCTGTGATACTTGAGTTATTTTAGGAATATATTCTTTCATAACCCATGAAAACACAAATACAAAACTGTGTCGATTCAGAAATCAAGTTACCAATTTTGATGGAGTTCTTGTTTTCTTCAAAGAGTAGCTAATAATTATTATGCTGAGTTTAACACAACGTATTCTGATTTTCTGAAAACAGCATTACAAACAGGGCTCATTTGGTATAAATTTCTGATAACTGTGTGAACAAGTGTGGAATAGAAATTACAGGAAAAACAGACAGTTTAAAAATACTTGATCAAAGTGTATAATTTTATCAGTTTCTGCCCTAATTTTCAGGGCAAACCCCCTGAAAATTATTATACCTACAAACTAGTTTGTATTTTATTCATATGAGGGGAAGAAGAAAACAACTCAGTCATTAAAATTCTTACTGAACAATGTGATTACTGCAATCTGTGAAAACCAACTGAATAGTAATGATAAATATGTTTCTTATAAAGCACAAAAAAGAAAAGTTATGGAACAAAGCTTTTGTTTGTGTCTCACAGAGGTATTCAACCTCCAGAACTTGAGTCAGCAGTTTCAAAAGAGCAACACAAGAAAATAGAAGAAATATAGACTTTTTTTTCCCCTTTGTTCTGGTGCTGGCAGTATTTCAATTTTTTAAAATCAGTAATATTTTTGCAGATCTGCACAGCAAAATGAGGAAATACTCCTGAATTATGCTGCTTATTCACAGAAAAAGTGTTGGATATTCAGTTTGAAGCAGTGCATTTAAGCTTGTTTTCCCATAGCCAAACCAGCAAAATAATAGAATCAGTCAATAATGTTATTCCCTTTTGTTTCCTTGTGGGTATTTTGCATACTAGCTCCATTACTTTAATGCAATGTAATTTGCTGTGGTTCCAATGATTAATTACTATTACTGTAAGTTCTGCTAGATCAAGCTAATGAACATTCAGCACAGTTTCCTGTCACTTCTCATCCCAGCTCAGTCCCCTCTTCCCCACGCAGTGAAAATAAAAGCACACAGAGCAAAACCTCAGGACCAGCTGTGTTTGTCAACCAGTCCATCCACATTTTGCTAAACCCTTCGGAGCGCTCAAAGCCATCTAAACACTGATGGAAACTTGGGATTCTCAAATACTTCCACACCTCCATCTTCCACGGTGAATGCTCACCGGGGCAGGGAGATGTTCTTTTATTTACCTGCTCACAATCGATATTATTTAGCACTGGCCAGACAGGCAGCGCAACCCTAAATGAAGGAAACGTTTAAAAACCATTAATATCATTTTAAAAGGTATTTGAGGCCTCTCTTTTGGCCTGTGTTTGGCCGCGCGGGGCCGGTGAGTGACAGCCTCCCTGCTTGAAGCGCGCAGAAAGCACAGCCTTCCTCATTCACTGTCAGCTCCGTGGCCTTTTCACACGTTCCCTCCAGAGCAGTGTTTGTCCCCAAACACTGGGACCCGGCACAATGGCATTCCTGCCCCGACACCCCCACCGACAGCCCCGCTACTGCCGGGGAATGCTAATGAGGGGAACATCCCCCATCCCTCCCTCCAGCGCGAACCAAGCCCCAGCCCGGCTACTCCCATTGTTACAGGCGCACATCACTCGCGCCCGTTTGGGAAACATTTGGGGTTTTTTCTTCCCCTGAAACTATTTTTAGTCCATGTTATAGAGGCTTGACAGGGGAAAAAAAGTTTTGTTGAAAAATCTTACGTGCTTCCCTCCAACTGCACGCATTACATATCAAACGGATTGATAATATTATGGAAAATAATTGTATAATTATATATAATGAATAAATTTTCCTGCTTTTATGGTATAAAAGAAATATGTAATTATATATTATATATGGAAATTTACTGCTTTTATGATATGATATAAGTATATAATAAATAGAAAATTGACAGCTTTTATGTTTTAAAATATAATCATATATAATGCATATAAAATGTACTACTTTATGATATAATACAATCATATATAATATATATTATACATGGAAATATACTGCTTTTATTATAATAAATAATACAATCATATATAATATATATTATACATGGAAATAATACAATCATATATAATATACAATCATATATAATTGAATAATAATACAATTATCTATAATATATATTATACATGGAAATATACTGCTTTTATTATAGAAAATAATAATATATGTATATAATAAATAGAAAATTGACAGCTTTTATGTTTTAAAATATAATCATATATAATATATATAAAATGTGCTACTTTATGATATATAATAATATGATAATATATAATATATATTTAATTTACTGCTTTTATGATAAAAGATTTATGTAATTATGTGATATATTGAAAATTGCTGCTTGTATGATAGAAAATAATGATAAAAGTATAGAATAGAAAATTGTCTGGTTTTATGATAAAAAGAATTATGTAATCATGATATATAGAAAATGAACGGCTTCCATGATATAAAATAATTATATAGATATATAATATATAAAAAACTGACTGTTTTTATTATTTAATATATTATAATCATATATATAATGTACTGCTTTTATGATATAAATATTCTATTAATTATATATAATATATATAAAATTCACTGCTTTTATCATGTAAAAGAACTATATAATTATATATTCTATATATAAAACATTAACTGCTTTTATGATATAAAAGAATTATGAAATTACATATTCTATATATAAAATTAACTGCTTTTATATAAATTTAGCTGCTTTTACATAAAATTAACTGCTTTTAACCCCATATATATATTTGGGGATCCCAGAAATTCCAACAGATGCCTACACAGCATGGTTAAAGCAGCAAGGCAAAAGGCTGACCTCTGAAATATTAATAGTGGAAGAGTTCTAACAGAACTGGTAGCTAATTGTTGGGGTTTTTTTTTGGTATTAGCCGCATTTTCCCCTCCCAGAATTCATGCCATTAAAATGTCAACATAAGCTTTGCTGGGATTTTAGGAAAGCTTGTGGCTCATTATATACATTTGCAGATGAAATTAGAAAGTAAAAGATAGAGAATGTATGCAGTATAGTGTTTGTACTTTTTTTTTTTTTAACTTTCTCATTGATTTAAAGAAAAAATAAAACCAGCTCCCAGCACTCAAGTGTTCCCTGAGTTTCACCTGGTTTCCTTTGCCTATATTAATTTCAGGGAACACTTGGAAGAACACTCCCTGTCCCCTGTGGAAGGCTCCAAACACCCCAGCAAAGGGGCAGGTGCTCCTCACCCTGCCCTTCCCTGGGGCAAGAGGCAGCAGTGAAATAAAGACAACACCTTTTTCATTCAATACATGCATTTTGGTCTAAAGTCCAGGTGGATTTAGCATGTATTATAGTATTAGAATATAATTAGTTGTATGTGCTACTTGATTTCAGCAGGCAGACTGAAGTGCCCTAGCAGAGTGACACTGAATCGTGACACTGAATCAAAGCATGTAACTTCTTTAAAATCTGATTTGCCCTCTGTTTTACATGAAAAGACAAAGTAAACACAAATAATTCAGGTGTCCAAAGAGCACAGAGACAAATGGAAATGGAGCAAATCTACTTGAGGCTGTCAGGCAGTGGCTGGATGTTTTACTGGTGTGAATTCTGCATGCAGCCACCACAGCACTGCCCTGCCAGGTATCAGCACAACAGGACAAAGTCAGAATATTTCCCTTGAATGCCCTGGTTTGGTTTTAATGTGCCTCTAACCTTGGATCTGTCCCACACCACAAGGTGCTCGTTGCAAAACAAACTTTATTCAGACAAGGTCGACATCAACCAAAAGGTGCAAGAACACAGTGAGAAGAATTGTTACACCTACAGCTGAAAAATCCCCCAGTTGCTGTAATGACTTCATCTGTGCTCAGTACTAACACAACTTCAGTTAGAAAATGGATGGAAAAATTAACAGAGACACTTTACACTGAATTATATGTTGTATCTTATCTTTAAAGTAATATAACTCAAGACAAGATTTTGGCACATTAACTGCACAAAGCATTTAACACCCTTGTGCTGTAAAATTTTCATTGAAGCACTTAATTCAATTTGAAATGTTTATTAAAATATTTTAATCTAAGTTTTTTCTAGACTGTCACAGCTGTACTGACATTTATCCTTGTAATTTGGACTCCTAAAAGTTACAAACATCCAAGCTGATTATATAAGCATATATCTGTATGCAAGGCTTTCATTATAAAGAATCATTTGTGATCAGAAGAGATTTGAAATCTACTAAAATAGTTTCATTTTTCTTGTCATTTACAATTTCCTACTGAACACTGACAGATAATTACCAGAGGAATGATTAGCATAGAGTTAATTTACTGCAATGTCTTTATATATCCTTTAAAGAAAGGATTGAAAAGTAGTCAATAAATGACTTTCATATAAATTTCTATTTAGAAACTCTTATTGTCTGTTTTGTTCAACTAATTGCCATTATATTTGCTAAATACTTGTTTGCATTACAGATATCTGTATTTATTTAAGAGTTAATATTATGTTTTAAGGCATTGGAAAGCAGTTTATTTCAATTCTGTGGCTTTCTGTGACAGGCAACACTGTCTCAAAAGGGTAGAACTATCAAAAAAATGTGTAAAGACATTTCCCACTTTTTAATATACTGCCTCAGAAACACTCTGAAACAAGCAGATTTTTTCCCTTTTCTTGTTTCTCTTTGACACGCCCTCTCAATTTTGTTTTTTTGTTTGATTCCTCCTAGCTGAGCACTGCTAGCTCTGGAGAGGAGCAGCGTCTCCCAGGTCTCGTTTCTCTGTGTGGAGCTGGCAGCAGGAGGTGCTGTATAAACAGAGTGAGTGACACTGTGTGCTCCTCTCCTCCCCCTTCCTTCCTCCAGCCTGGAGCTGCTCTTCCTCAATTCTGGGGCAGGCAGTACTTGGAAATCTCAGCTCCCTCGCTGCCTGCTGCATTTCATTTTTGCCTTCAAAACCTTTATGTCTCCCATTTTCCTCTAGTCCTTAAAAATATGTACTTTCCTAAACACATAAATGAAATTATGTTGCTGTACTCAGCAAGATCTGTGTTTTCTCACTTATGTCTCCTAAAATTTGAGTAATAAAAAATTGCTCCCAAACTGTCAGGCAGAATAGTGAGTATCTGTTTGCCACTGCTTTTTCTAATTGAAAATGCACGTCTGGTACATTTGTTTGACGGCACACGTATAGAAATTAAAATAATGATGTTTTAAAATATGATACATTGATTGAATTTTTCATGACACAGTGCCAGATGTACTTAGAATCGTTTTATTTATTTAGAACATGTTTCATTGGAATCATTATTTAAGTTAGTTCAATAAGAAGACTTTTGAGACAACTAAAAGCTGCCTGTGCAGAACAGCAGTGAGAACTGATGGCTTTAGAGACTTTGCACACAGGGAGCATCCTGGCTCGGCAAAAATGCAACCCATGACAACCCACACCACCAGAGAGAGAGAGAGAGAGACACACAATTAACTCCTCTATTGTGGGCTCTGCAATCACAGGACAAGCATTTCCTTCTCCTAACAGGCACTGCAGCTTCTCCAGCATGTGACACAGCTGCTTTTACACAATCAGTACATTTGAAAAGAAAAACAGACAAGCAGGCTTTTAAAGAGTGGGACAACTCACCTGTTTGCAACACCTTGCAGGCTTTACTCGTTGGTGCAGGGCCAATAGAACTCCTTGGATGTAAATCTCTGCTCCTGAGAGGCTGAAACCTTTTCTCTCCAAGATCCAAACAGGTCCACACAAAGGTCTGATGACATTTTGCAGGCACCTGTCAAGCAGAGGAGCTGTGCAAAGAAAAGAAGAAAAAGAGAATAAAACCCCCACCAAACAAGCAAAGGAAAATGCATTCTTTTGACCCAACTGAAATATACAGCCTCTAACACAGCCTCGGCACCAGAACTTACTCTTAATATCTATTATTTATATCTGACCTGGGTTAAGTCTTGGAAAAGCAACTCCTGCATTTCCAGTGGCCACCATGAAGGAGGTATTTATGTGGAGACACCCCCAGGAAAGGCTGAGCACACCTGAGTAGCTCTGAAGTGTGCCTAACTAGCTGTCGTGGTGTGCACTGATTGCCTTATCTTCTCATTTATCACAGATGAGTTGGAACCAACCTTGCTGAAACCCCCTTGCTTTGTCCTGATCAAATTGCAAGATCCATGTTGTTTCTGTACACAGTTTGCTGTTGAGGGGCTGACACACACCCACAGCATTGGAAAGGTAACGTTCCTAAAATAGAATCAAAGCTCTCAGAAGCTGTTTTAGTACCATCTCCTCTCTGCCACCACCTAAAAACCAACTTCTAACAAATAAAACTGCTCAGTGTGGCTGGTTAATAACAAGGAAGGTCAAATGAAAAGGGAAATAAAATTCATTTGTGGCAGTGCTCTCAACAAGATCTTTTCCTTGCTTTTCTTACATTTTCAGTCACTGCAAAGGTTGAAAGGATTCTCTCAAAGGGACCTAATGGCAATATATTAGATAAATAAGGAATTATTATTTTGGCTTCAGGCATTAGTAAGGTGCACATGCTCTGCACACATTTCTCTGTGAAACATGCAGGCCTTTCTTATACAGCAAAATAAAATAACATTAAGCAGCATTTCAGGGGAGGGGAGGGAAGGACCCACCAAAATCTGGTTTTATGAGCAATATGAAACAATAAAATGAAATAAATTCATATCAAGCACACCTGTGAACAATGCAAACAAAATGATATACATAATTTCACCATCTAGTCAATCTGTGCTCATAAAGATTCACATTGGCTGTGTTGCTATAAATGAGGGATTTCCCAGGAACATAAAGACTTAAAAAAACCTGCAGATTTTGTCAGAGAAAATACCAGAGGAGGTGAATTACACTTTCTATATTTTATTTGAGTAGGAGATGTGTTCCATTTGGGTAGGGCAAATATTAAGGCTCAGTAGCTCTTCACTCAGCTGTGAGAGCAGAGTCTGAACCAAGGCCTCAGTTAAGGAACTTTCATATGAAAGTTCTTTAATAACTGGAGACTTTTGGACAGACAAAGAAGGAGCATCTCATATGGTTCAATCTATCTTCAAGGAGAAAGAAACAGGTAATCATGCAGACTGCATTTTGCCTCTGCTCAAGTCAGTGTATTTTAGGAATTATTTAAGCAAAATAATGGTTATTATTTGCTTAACATGGTTAAGCAAAATTGTGTTTATTTTTGTGAAAGGCATTACTTTTTTAAAAATCATGTTAAAGTCCAGGTCTTCTGGCTTCCGCAATTTCATTATAAAATTTGATCATCTAGTCAGTAGCTGTATGTATTCTCATACAAACTTACCTGACAGCTTCCATATCATACACTTGTCTTTTATCTAAAGGGAGACCAGATTTAAAATAAGACAGAAGATTTATTGAACAGGTTAATATGGATATTAACCTACTCTAATGGTTATCTCATTTAGTACCAAAGAACAATACTGCAAGGCTTTTTGAAAATATATCATCAAAGCCAAGACCCCAAACCAGAACACACAACAGACCATGAAATATTTGCTTTTTAAACCTGATGTCTCAGGATATGGCCATGCAATTGAACATGAGCAAAAATTCTCTTGACAACAAGTGAACAGCAGTTTTCCAGACGATTCTATAATATACTATTCTATTAATACACATTAATAGACTATTCTAATAATACACTTCTCATTCATGGGAGCCAGACATTCAATTAAGTAGATTAGGTGAGATAATGAATGAGATTTGACCAGGAACACTGGTAGGGGTGAATTTACTTCAGTGAGCAGCATTAGAGTTAAATCTATGTCCCATGTTATGTGGTAAGAAGTGGTTATAGTCTTACTTGGTTTAAACAAAATAAAAGGATGAAAATCTGATCCTGATGTCTTTGGAATGTTTGCAAATAACTGAAGTGAGCTTGGTTTTTATTCCGTGCTTTTTAGCTCAGCTACAATAGGATAAACTTCACAGAAATGAAGATCAAAACAAGTAGAGCTGACTTTCTGAGTGAAACAAACATAGCTGTGGAAAAATGTTTGTATACTGAATGTTACATTTGAAACAACAATTAAAATACTTACAAGAATTTATTTTTAACACAAATGATATGAACACCAGTTTAATGCAGCAGTGTTGCCCCACTTTCTCTGAAGGTAGTGACCCTCAGGACCAGAGAGGGAGAGTGACAAGATCTGCTGGGGTAGCTGGGAATTCCAAGATTCAAAGTGTCACCTCTTTCAGACACACCTAGCACCCAAATTACTCAGCAACACTGACTATTAGACCCAACTAATTTTCTATAAGCACTAACCATTTCCTGAAACATCAGCTGACTTGATCCATAATGGAATTTACTTCATGCCACACTCAACCTTATTGTTTTCAGATTCATAGTCTCAAAGTACTTGTATTCTTGCTTCTTTCCCCCCCAACAATCAAAATATCAATTATATTAAGTTATTAATAAAATTGATATTGATAATGTAATAACTTAATATTACAGTACAAAAATGTGTGCCTAGAAAGCTGAAAGAATAAAGTAGAACACCAGAGCAGTCAGTTCAGAGGAGTGCACTTACACTGAAATATTCCATAACTTTATTCTGTATGGTGATTCCAGAAGATGCTTTAGATAAAAAGTCCTCAAGATAGATTTAAAAAAAAAACAAACTCAGTTTTTCAAAAATTCTCCCTAGTTTTAAGAACATTTATGTTGTTCTTATTTGGAGCTGATGTAGTTATATAAATGTAAGAATAACTTCCAATGAAGTTACTTCCAGACTTGCATGAATTTTGGTGATTCACCTAAAACAAAGAAGGCAGTAGTCTGAACTATCACCTTTTAAAAACTGAAAGAGTATCAGCAATGACTTCACAAAATATCTCCCAACTCCACAGGAGTGCTTTGGTACTGTGGTTTAACACAAAGAAATCGACAAAGCAAGGTGAAAAGGACATACAGGCAAAATTCCCAAAATATCTGCAAATTTATTGTGAAGTCCATTACAGCTGATCAAAGATCACAAACTGAGCCATGAGGCAGGACCAGGAAGGTCAATAACAGCAAAAGAAGGTAAGATTAACCCTTGCAGGAAAGTGCAAGGCTGACTTTCAGGAACAACTCACTATGATGTGTCCTGCAGGAGGTTAGAGGACAAAGGAAGGTAGTCTTAAGTTATGGCAAACACTTTAAATGATAGGCAAAATCCTTTTTCTTGATAACTTTCGTGCAGAATTTTAAATCCTGCATTAGAACCAAACTGGTTTTTCCCTCTATTAATGAGCAATTTTCCCATTGCAGCAGTTTCATCTGCTAGAGTCAGCGATGGATAAAAGGAGAGTACCCAAGGAACTTTGCTTCTCAGCTAAGCTGAGCAGTGTAAATACACCTTGATTGTTTTTATTCTCCCCCTTATTGATTTTTTGACAAACATCGAATTTCCTTGAAGAAAATAATTGTTTCACAGTGTAATTTTACACTCCTCTGAAGGTAAGAGATGTGAAATTTTCCCTAAAACAAAACCCAGGGATTTTAAATTGATGGAGAAAATAGCTTGATGCCATGTGGCAAATGGAAGAGAGAAAGCTGGAAATTTTTTAGTTTGTCTTGTCTTTAAACTTGCTGAAAATTATAAGACTGTAAGTTTGCTCAAACTGAGTGACAGAAAGGATGAAATCCAGTAGGGTATCCACAATAAGTAAGCAGAATGTTTGTAAAGGAATGGGAAAATCAACTTCTGGCAATTTGCAAGCATCACCAATGGACAGCAAAAAATTAAAAAGCAAATACCCCAGATTTCAGTTCATTAACTTTCTTCTTACTTAGAACCATGGCCCTTCTGGAACACAGACATAATTTCTTATGATATTATTTATTATAATCATTATTTATTATATTATGCTGAGTCCCTGTCTCCATCAATTTCTCTTAGCAAACAAAGTATCAAACAGCAATTTTTATTTTGTTTTAAGCAAATAGCTGTATCAGAACAACCAGAAATAAATCATCAACATTTATTTTCATTAGGGGACACAAAGACCTTTCAATATGATCAAAATATTTAAAAGTCTTTTTATACTTTCCAGTGACAAGGCTTTTTTCCTGAAAGTACTTTGGTACTTTCAACATACCCTGTACACTGTGTGTGTATATATATTTTTTTATATATGTATATATATCACTGAGGGCATAAGATTGATTTGGTGCTCACAGTGTTTCATGTTTCTAATTTTTAGCAACTTCTGATTTTTAGGAATAGATAACAACTTCTGATTTTTAGCAACCATTTAGCAGTTCCTTGTCCAGGTTAACTGGCACACACTGTCCAAAATCGTAACTTGTGTAGGGAAACTGAGTGATGGAGACCAGGCATTTTCCTCTGTTGTCTAAATTACATCAGGGTGTTTTTATTCAAACACAAACTAATCTAACAGCTGCTGTGTACTTTTGTTTATATGCTAGATGTCAAATCCTATTGTCCCCAAGGTACTTAGGAGAGATGCTTTAGCAGTCATTTTCTTAAATACTGATGCCTATCCGAATTTGGATTTTCCCACCATTGAGCAGCATGACAAGTACACGATTGCTGTACTTAAAGCAATCTTTCACAGCTGCTTTGCTTTCCCAGTGATCCCATTAAATTGACGGCATATGCCTGTGGGGTCTGCACTGTTACAATTCTGCTGAACAAGATGTTTATTGTACACTACAAATTCCTACAACACAACTTGGCTTTTTTAGTGGGAACCACTCCTCTGGTCATCTTTCTGTTTGTTTTTTTTTTTTTTTTTTTTACCTGAGCAAAATCAGATTTTAAACCTTGTCCATGGCCATGCCCTTTACTGAGCAGCTGGTTGTGTTAATTGGTTAGGAGTGCAAACTCTAACCCTGGGTGCTTAGTAGGCATGAAAACCTACCAAGGCTCCCCAGTTCCTAAAAGGAGCATGAGTCATGTCTTTCCTTGACTGAAGGAAGTAGCTGTGCATTAAATATGCTGGCACATCTTCTGCTTGAGCAAGTGGACCGAAATGGTGTGAATTGTTAATGCCTTGCTGCTTTGGTTCACGGCTTGTGATTGATCATTTGTAACTATATCTACTCCTTGTTCCATGAAATCAAGTATGGAGTAATGGGTTCATCAGATTTTTGGGTTAAATTGAGAGTGAAGAGGTACTGTGTGTGGAAATAAGAGTTGCCATGTTCGGGGCTGGCCTTGTAACAGCATGGAATCTAAAGGCGATATTCAAAACCACTTCACTCATCACACGCTTACTGATTCTGAATAGGGTCCATTTGCAGGGGACATTTGGGAGTTTTCCAATGCACTTTATGCCTCTTTCTTCACTTCTACCACCCTGCACATCTTTTTTTTTTTTTTTTTTTTTAACTAGAACAACTTATAACAGGTCAGAGTAGAAAATTAATAGATTTAAGTAACTTGCTATGTAGAAGTTAAAATAGGCTTGGACTGAAATGAGCATCCTGCTAATTAATGATGCTACCTGAATATTGTCAGGCTAAAAGAACTTGGCAAAGTTTTACTCAGTGGGAAGAATGAAAATCTCATATTTTGTAGAAACTTATTTTTCCAGGCAGCAAAAGAGAGCTACACAACCTTAATTTTCACTCCTCAATCCTTTCACATGCAGGAATGACACACACTTGCGGACATTAGAACACAGCTCGTGACTCTGCAAAGAGCAGTGAGTGGGACCACGGCAAATCCAAGCCAACAGCAACCAGAAGTGACAACTTGTGATGGCCTGCAGGAGAGTAATCACACAGTGTCTCCACAGAACAAGAAAGGTAATGAATGTCAGACTTGCTGCCACGCTCACACTGCTCTGTTTGAGCAACAGAAACCTTCCCAGATTCACTGTGCTGCCTCAGCTCCTCTAGGTAAATTCCACCAGCTCAGAATCAAACACAGCAAGGTGTTTCCCTGTTTTAAAACAACCCATGGAAGTGATTTAATTCCATGTGAATGTTCAGCTTGGAATGAATCAATCACTCTGGTCACATGAAACTTACATCTAGGGTTTCCATCTCTTCTTATGCTGAAGTTCAGAGACAAAACTGAAATCCACACAAATTTAAGACCAAAAGAGAAATATGGAATAACAACAGGCTGCTTTGCTCCTCATTTAGGAGCAAAGAGAGAAATGGAAGGGAATTAAATGAAAGGGCAGTGGAAAGGAGTGGACTGCATGTATACATCTGTGTTTATTTGTGATGACTCTAGCTTCCTTAAGACAGATACAGCAGTTCAGTTTCATTTCATCCAACCTGGGGCACACAAGATTCTCCATCTCTCTTCTTTGTTTGATATTTATCTGGATGCATGTAAGCTCAGCACAAGCCTATAGCAATCCAGTCCATGCACAAGTTCTGTCATTTAGAGTTTTGGGTAGACTTCACCCATGTAATGTTTGAAAATCAGAGCCATCACAAATGAAGAAGCTGTGGTTTTAAACTAATTTTGAAAACACTCCATCTTTTTCCCTTTTTGCTCCTTCTGCCTTTATGAGAACACCGTGCTGAGGTCAAGTTTCTATATCTCAGTATTACATCAGGCTTTTTTTAACTTTTTGGGCTTGAAATGACTTTGTTGGCTCCTTATTGTTATTGGGAGCTTTCCCATGCTTACACAAGGAGCTGTGCCACAACTGGAAGATGTTCATCAAGTCTATAAAGTTTTTTACAAAAAACTAGTAATTTTCCTGGGTATTCCCTTTTATAAATGCTGACCAACCTGCAGATGCTCATCTCTGTTTTCAAAATATTCAGTGCTGAATCATTTACAGAAATCTACACATTTGCAATTGCATCAGACATAGAGAAGCTGAGAAGGTTTTCTCAGCCCCAGCATGCTCAGAATTCTTGAAAACAGGTCATTCTGACACCTTACTGCAGCTCTCCTGGTGACTTCACAGGCTCACAGAATGGCTGAGCTTGGGAGGGATTTCCAGGGTTTTTCTAGCCTAAATCCCTGCTCCAAGGAGGCTCAAGCAAGAGCACATTGGCCAGGGATTTCTGCAGTGTATTTTAGCATGACACTCCAAAACATCTTTGGACAAACTGTTCCGTGTCTGAGCCACTCACAGTAAATTTTTTTTCCTCTTATGATGAGATGTAGAATTTTCCACACATCAGTTTTTGTCCAGTTTTTTGCTTCTTATCCACTGACTGAATTTTACTGGGAAAAATCAGAATGCATGTTCTTTGCTCCCTGTCAGACCAGCCTGCACTTGTGGATTGGATTATGGCTCCAGCTGCAGGCCTTAGCATTTCCTTTCCTTGGACTTTATGGGATTCCTCTCGACCCATTTATTCATTCTTTCTCCTGCAGTTCTCTAATATTCAAATGTTCACTAAGACTCTTAAGAACAGCACAAATTGCCTAGGTCAATACATGTTGAATTTAAGTAGAAACTACTGGAAAAAGGTATGAAGAAAATAGAACTTCATGACTCTGACCTCATGTGTATCAATTTCATTCAGGCAAAAGAATCACTCCTAGTGAAGTACAGTTTAAAAAAACCAACCTATGAAGGGATATTTTCAGCTTTCAAAACAAACTCCAGATACTATTCTAAAATATCACTAAAAAGCAGTGGGGGTGTTTTCTGTTCAACCAGATACTTGTACTGCCAGACAGAGACAGAGGAAAGCTTGGTGGCATGACCTTTTTTTGTATTTTAATTTACTGAGTCAAGGAAAGGTGCATCATAATGGAACTTAGTGCAGTTTCAGTACCAGATTAATAAAAACTTTTTTGTTTTTTTCTGTTCAGAATGTACTTTCTACACAAAGCAGTGTAAGGTATGTACATTCACTGTGACAAATAAATTCAACAGATTCTGTTGTGCTTCCAGTTGGAGAATTTTGCAGGCGAGTAGAACTGAGTGTGGGGCATTTAGTTTTACTTAAGTATCAAATTTTAATGAAAAATTGTATGATCTATTAGAATATATAAGATATGTAATAATGCAGCCTAATAATAGGCATTTACTATAATAATAGAAATATTCTGCATATATTATATAAACTGAAAAATGACATTGAAGAGAGAAATATTTTCATCACATGGAGTAGGAAGGCAGGAAGGAGGAGCAGTGGGTCCTTTTTACAACAATACTGACAGTCCAGTTTCTCCTCAGACAAGTTCAGGGAATATTAAGCTGAGGATGTCATGCTCCTATTATAAATATTTTAATGACCATTCCCTACATTTCTTTTAATAACCAAGAGCATATTAATGTATTATCTTTGATCTGAAAGTAGCTGTAAGTCTTGAAATAGCCCGAAAATGCTCATAATTAAGGCAGCCATCTCTCTTCCTAAAATGTGGCCTAAAATCTGCTTTGCTTCTCTGCAAGTGGTTAGCACTAGAAGAGAAAAAAGCAGACTGCTTGCAAAGACATTTCTTGAGGTGCAAAACATAAAGAATATAAGGCTCCTTCTATTGATTTACAAATGCTGTATCTTCCATATATATTTATCCCATGATAGGAGGATTGTTTACAGACAACTCTAAAGTCCACAAATCTTGAATGCATTTATTTAAAGTCTTGTACTAAAATCTTTGGTGTCAAAAAGAGAGATATTCATGAATAAGGGGAAAAAACAGCCATGAAGATATATTTCTAAATGCCTAATTAAGTTCATAGTACAAGGATATTGGTATTTGCTAAAAGCAACCATTCAAGAAAGCTCAGAGAAATTATTTTTAGCCCTCTTAAACAGAGTTGGAATGATGTCTTACTTATAGACCACATACAAGGGTGGAAGAGAGCAACTTTGTGTTGTTCCATTGAAACTGCAAGCAAAAGCTTTCATACTAATGCAGCACCTGCAAAAGACAATCTCTGAAAATGGATTAAAGCCATGCAAATATTGAAATGCTAGAATAACACAAAGCAATAGCTTTAATCATGAGCTTATTTACTGGCTATTTGTCATTTTCAGTTCAAATTAAGGGCACCAACCCACACAAGTTATTAAGAAAACAGGATTCACTTTTCAGTCTAAGCCCTCAATGTAGTAAATGCAATACCTGTCCTACAAATGTGGCTTTAGCACTTATGACAAATCACCAAAAAAAGGGTCTGGATTCACTTTTCAGTCCAAGTCCTTAATGTAGGAAACAAAATACCATTTCTACAAACATTGCTTTACCACCTATAATAAATTACCAAAAAAAGGGTCCAGATTCACTTTTCAGTCTAAATTCTCAATGCAGGAAACAAAACTGGTCCTACAAACATTGCTTTACCACCTATGATATTGCCAATTTTATCTCCACATACCTTGTGTTAGCATCTCACTGGAGAAGTAAGATTCATCCTCAGGGTACAACTGTCACAGTTGAGATGGCCACGATAGCCAGAGTGTCACCACACAATTCCAGAAGGCTTCAGCACAGTAACACCAGAGCACTTCAGGAGGCTGCAATCATCTGCCCTTCTTGTTCTTCAGCCCAGCCTTTAATGCCCACCTGTTGGTGCCCTGCCCCTGTGAGCCCTCTGCTCCCTGTGGGATTGCTCAGCACCCCTGGGCACTCCATGGCTCCTTACCTTCCATAGCATTCACCTGTCCTGCACAGCTGGAGCCACTGGGGATGAGGCTCAGCCCCACTCCCAATCACCACAAACTCTGTGCCTGCATGCAAAACTTTAAAAATGAAAGGTGTTACCAAAAATAATCCAAACCTAGTCCTTTAACAATCTTAAGATAATCAAAAAAGGCATAGAATAAGCCCTAAACACCTACAAAGAAAACATTTACCCCTGAGAGAACAAATGCCTTGGCAAAGCAATCTGTGCTCTGGATAAAATGCAGAACATAGAGCTGTCAAGTATTAGATTCCCAGCAATGATGCAGTCATTTCAAGTCTAGCATTCTACATAGGCAAATTTATTAGAAATGCAAGAAATTGCAATCAAATCTAGTCCAGCAATGACTCTAGTCATTTTCAAGTTCAGCATTCTACATATGCAAGTTTATTAGAAATGCAAGAAATTGCATATTCCAAGTTATCTTGGGGGGGAGGGTGTGAAGGTAGTTGCAGGTCAAGCAAAATGTTTTGTGTCTTTTACCAAATGAAATAATATGAACTAAAAAGAAAAAAATTAAAATTTTAGTTTATAAAAAAAATTATTTTTTTAATTTAATTTTTTTTTAAAAGAAACATTTAAATGCTTTTGAGAAATTAATCTAAATCTCAAATGCTATACCCATACATGCAGCAGAAAGATCTTCTTGAAAGACTTTACAAGTAAAACATACAATTAAAACTGCTGTAAAATCTAATTGTTTAGCCACACAGAGAGATGACTGTGTTGTGCAAAATTGTTTATGTGTAGGTGTGGACCATAGATAATCATGGTAGAAAACCAATATAATGGAGCAATGTTTTAGAACTTTGTGACTTCAGCAAGAGAATCCCTAGCAGTTGGAAGTGTGTGGCCTATATTTGAATTAAACTGGCTTCTGCGGGGGAAGGGGGGGGTGGAACTTGGTTTTCCTTATTATTTTTATTCTAGCAGTATATTTTGACTAGAGAATGCCTGCTTTGAATAAAACTACCATGCTGAACTCTAGAAAGGTCACAATTGCTTAATTTAACTTCTGATTCCAACTGAACATCCAAATGCATTGATTCTCATTAGTTTAAATGTTTAATCCTAATAACTTTTAATAAAAAGTAATTTTTAACTTTTAACTCTGCCAGCAAAGATAGAAACTCACCTTTAGAAAACTTTAGAAAAACATAATGATGTTTTGGCCCATTGTCTACCACCACAACAGGGAACACCTCGAGCCATTTCTTGTGCCCACAGTTAAATTCTAAATTATGTTTACTGTCCATGCCTACATTGTTCTGTTTTTTCCTAGTCATGCATTACAGCTAGTGTTTTAGAGAGAGTCCTCACACCTCTAAGATTTTATGCTGAACGAAATTTTCAGCTTGAACAACATAAAGTCATACAGCTCAGTCAATTCAAAACTTGCATTTCTTGATAGCATTCTTTTAAATACTATTTTCTTGCTACACTTACTTTGAAATAATTGATTATTGAATATTTGGCTTACCTCCCTCCAGCTTGTACAGAAATCATAATACTTGAGCATATATACAATAGCTGTTTTATTTTGTGCAATACTATTCAGCCAATGCAAAATTATGAAGGAGATGAATCATCACTGCAGAAGTTGTGTGATTAAAGCAGAAACTGTCACTGAAGTGATGCTGCTGAAATTACCTGTCATTCTTTGAAAGAAAGTCTGAGAAAGATAGTGTACAAGTTACTTTTTGATGACAGAAATGGCAATACTTTGACCAGGAAAAATTCATTGTTCACGGAGCTGTTGAAAAGAAGAGGCAAGAGGAAAATACTAATGGCATTATTCAGCCATCATTCCTGCTTCAGGTCAGGCAGGGCAATATCCTGAGCTGTCTTTTTCAAGGTGCTCATAGACAGCACAGAGGAGAAAAATTTACAAATCTTGTACATTTTAAAAGGAATGCACCCCGTCTCAAAAATCCCACATTCAGCTGCCATGAGACAGGTTCTCTTGTGAAAAATGCCTCTCCTGCCTCAGTAAAATGCACATTCCACCACTGACACTGCACCCCAAACTTAGAGAGATGCTGCCTGTCCAAAGAGATCTCATTTAAAATAAGGCAAAGAGAACACAACATCAGTAACATTTTTGTGGTTCCTTTCTTTTTTTCATTTTTTTTTCATTTTTCACTGTAGTTACAGTATCTTCAATGCTGTTGTAACACAACCATGGAACTCTTTTGAAGGGGCTGAATATCACCCAAGTTAAAGTTCCATATACTCTCCTCCATTTGCCCATTTCTGCACATATTTGCCCTATTTAGGCCCAAATGCCATGCTTCTTACCCAGCTTTAACTCAGAATCTCCTGCTTTGCAGGAGAGGATAGAAGATGGGGAAACATGCAAATATATTACAATTTCTGACAATGGGGTCAAGGTCCTCCAACAGTTACAGTTTCCAATCCTTTTCACCTAAAGGTTCCTTACTTTTCTAGGCAGTTGCCCAACTGAAAATGACTACCTAAAATAGATTTTGGGAGAATCAGGTTCAAGTTTAAACTGAAAAGTATTTTAGACATTTTCTGGACTTTAGTGAGACAGAAAAAATGTTTCATACATTTATTTTCAGATATAAAACTAATTAGAAACAAAAATATGTCTTGTCTATATATCTAACTCTGTCTCTTGTCCATATATAACTATATATCTTGTCTCTTCTTTCAAATTTTTTTATCATACTAACATTCAATTTTAATTGCAAAATGATAGGCATTTTTAACATGAATATTCCTTCAGTTAATTCTGAATCCTCTTTGCTATAGATCAGTGTACTGATTGCTTTGTGGTGGGTGTGGAGCTGACTAAGTAGAGAAGGGAGGAAGGCTGTGAAGGTTGTACAGCCTGGTAAATCTGCTTTTTTGAGAACTGAAACAGAGAGAGAATTGCTCAGTGTGTCTTTTTCCCCATTCCTTCAGTGATACAGGCCTAGCAGAAGTGAAGTGAGAAAGCCATCCCTTTTCTCAGGGTTTCAGAACACACAGAATCAAGCATCCTTCAGTCTGAAAAGATATATTTACTGACAATGGAGAAACAAACACACTTTTCACACAGTAGCAACAATCTGCTGAGCATTTGCTTATGATACATTGAAAACCCTTATGTTTAATAGTTTCGTTTAAATCATGCTAAGTCAATGACACTGCCAAAGGAAGGAATAAAGTCTAAAATAAGAAATAAAATTTGTATTTAAGGGGAAAGAAAATGCTCTGTTCCTGATACACTGGTGATTTGACTGCATCATAACTGGTGTTGTTCCAGATCAGGGCAGTGTGCTAGGAAATTATCAACATATGCACCATATGCACCATATGCTGCCTTTATTCTCCCACTTTTCATTAGACATCTACTTCAAGACAGGATGTTGGACAATGTGAAAGTCCAGTCTGATAGAGTATTGTGATTTTTATGGTAATTTTGGCTTTGTTTGCAAAAAACAATTTTTCTTTTTAAATCACTTGACTGGATGAAATGCCATTTTGAAAATTTAAAAATATTTCTGTTTTATACTTACTATTGCATTGATACCTGTGACACCAATTATTTGTAATATATTTGAAATATGCTAACTTTTTGTTGTGGCTTAACCCCAGCCAACAACCCAGCCCCAGGCAGATGCTCACTGGAACCCCAGCAGAGGAACAGGGGAGAAAATGGAAAGGGTTGAAGCCAGAAGATTTATGGGTTGGGATAAGGACAGTTTAATAAGGAAAGCAAAAGCCACACACACAGAAGGAAAGGGGAAAATGGAATTAATTCCCTGCTTCCCAAGGGCAGGCAGGAGTTCAGCCTTCTCCAGGAGAGCAGGGCCCCATCACAGGGAGTGGTGGCTTGGGAAGAAGAACACCATCACCCCAAATGCCCCCCTTTTCCTCATTCTTCCTTCTTGTCCCCAGTTTCTATCCTGACCATGACACCACATGTTCTGCAATGTCCCTGTGGTCAGTGGGGTCACCTGTCCTGGCTGTGTCCCCTCCCCAGCTCCCTCACCAGTGGGGCTCACAAAAAGCAGAGAAGGCCTTGGCTCTGTGCAACACAACAACAAAACCATCTCTGTGTGATCAGCCCTGTGTTCAGCACACATCAAACACAGCCCCACACACTGCAATGAACTCTACTCCAGCCCAAAGCAGCACACCATGACATAAACACCCAACTGTGCCCCCAGCTCTTCCTCTCACAAAGCAGAACACACATGCCAGAACCTTCCCAGCAGTTTTTGTTTGCAGGCTTATTTGTTTCTTTCCTCTCCCTTGCAACCTCTTTTCTTGTGCTATGTGTAGTAGATCAGTCTCCAGAAATTATTCCAGATTCAAATGGATGACTTCAGCTGGTTTACTTTTGGCATTGATCATCTCCCCTGTGTGGCTCACTGAGTGATGGAGGAGAATCCTTGCACTGGCCAGGGAGCTGCAGAAGTCCTACAATGCCAGGGCACAAGTGGTGGAGACTTCTTTTAGCAGCAGCACTTGAATAAACTGATTTGGAGCACACTCCAGACCAGTCTCAGTCACTTTTGCCCTGTCACTGTTGGACATCCACAGCTCCCTGGCCAGTCAGCCTTTTCAGCCAGCCCACACATCTCTGAGGAATCATGGATATCACTTCAATAATTAATGTTCTTGGTTAAGACACTCCCAATAGAAAAAAAAAAAAAAAAAGATTGATTAGCAGTTTTTTTCTGTGATGTCTAGAAATTACGGCTGAACTTTCTTGCCCCAGTGTACAGACAAGCTTGGTCTGTGTGTTTTGATTATCCTCACCATATTGAAGGGATTGTGAATGTTCTAGTTAGGCAAGAGGTTCTAAGAACATTTGCTGCTGAAGAGTTATTATTCACATTTGAATGGAGTATCTTGACATCTATTAGCACCAATGTTGACAGCAATACAATTAATTTTATATTACAAAATATGGGATTATCTCTATCAAAGGCAACATCAGAAAACTGACAGACAAATGACTTTCCATTAACTGTGCCAGATGTAGCTACATAGTTCTCCTGGGTATTATTTTAGTGGGCGAAAACTACAGTGAATAAATAGAACAGTTCAGTTTGGAGGGACCTACAATGATTGCATTGTCCTACAATATTTAAAAAAACCCCAGACCTGGATTTCATAATTCAGGGGGGCTGAACACTATTCCAGGCATTCAAAATTCCTTATGTGTGGGGCAAGTCATTGCAAAGATTACATGCTGTTAATCACTCTGGGTTTGAAAAGCACTTAAAATGTATTTTTAAAACTTGTTTCAAACATATCACAGAGTAATAATACATATGAGGAAGTATAAAGCAAATGTGCCATTGTCCCACTTGTTTTGGGACAAACACAAAGGCTCTTCTAGACTTACTTACCTGAAAACAAAGGCAGCATGTAAATTCTTCTAAAATCTACTGAAAAAACTAAAATTCTTCATAAATAAAATTAATGTCAATTCTTCTAAAACCTACTGAAGTGCATAGAAAGTGTTAAAATAGGAAAAAAGATTCTTGTGTATAGAAGAATTTCAGAATGTGTTTATAGTGTCATGTCTTTTAAGACAAGCATTTTAACTACTGAATAATAGCCAACCAAATCAAAACTGACTATACTGGCAAACATATATAGCACATATAACCCTCACCCCAGGTAATCTTAGAAATTATCTTTCTTGGCTATAAATCCTCAGATTAAATGCTATTAATTAGCACACAGAGAGGTAGGAGAAGAAATAGGCACCATCAGAAGGTAGGTAAAGACAAGCAGGTTAAATAGCAAGGGGATTACAGAAAAGAGGGAGCAGGGAAGTGAAATTTCCCTTCAATAACCTGAACATACATGTAACCCCTGCTTTATTGAATTCCAGGGCTTTATAGTTGAAGGGATTTTTTTTCCTTGCTTTTCTTAAATCATAACCTAAACTATACAAAAGCAATGCAACTGCAGTAAGAACGAAAGTACTTTTGAGATCATGATTCAAACATGCTAATAAACAAAGGTTACCTGTTCAATTTGATTTTGTGGAGCAATGTTCTCATAGTTACCATGCCCTGTACAGTTCTTAAACACTAAAATTCTATCAGAGGTGCTCTCAGTAATTTTCTACACGCAGATGACAATGACAGGTTTGGTTTTTCTTTTGCTTGACACCACTATGAAGAACAATTCACTGTCTGAGATACTTTCTTCACCAATGACAGATGGTCTGAAAGGAAAAAAAAAAAAAGTAAAGTGAATATTTGGCTTCAAAACTGAAAACAGACACATCATGCTCCCCTTTCTCTACTACCTTAAAAATACCCACTGGCCTGTGTCCACTCAGATGCTGGTATTTTCTGAAATACTACCACCAGCTTCCTCCTAAGCGTGCCATAAGCTGTAGCAAGCTGTCTGCAGTGATAGCCTGCATAAATCATCGCTCCTGAAGGGAACAGATGTTCAGGGTATGAAAGAGTAATACCACAATTTAGTCATAATTAAAATTCACCTTAGCATGCTTCTATCAGTGAGCAGAGAGGAACATTTCACTTCTCACCTACAAAAATGAAATGCCTCTCATTTCTTCTGCTTCAGAAAAATTAAGTCTGAACCTTTTGTACGTTGTTTGGGTTCCACGTCTGATACTGCCTCATAGAAATGACATTTTTATTTCACTTCAAGTGTTAGTTTTCTTCTTTTCCAAAACACTGGGAAATGACCTCTAAATGATGTACTGCCTCTGCACAAAATGCACTTACAATTAAACCTTCAAAGGAGATTGTTGCTCATTGCATGCAGAAATATAACCAGTGTCCAGCTACAGATCAAAACTGTGCCAATAAACACAATCATTGCACTGATACCAATCCACTCTGAGCTGGATATATTTAAAAACTTAGGGACTGAAGGCCTTTAAAAATTATTCAGTAATCTAAGATCACTGAAATCAGCGGGAGTTAGAGGATTAACTCAGGAAAAATTTGATCCTTGGCCTTGTAACTGCCATTAATGTTAATGGTATGTGTCTATACGCATAAATTTGAAAATGTAAGCCTGATTCTGCTGTTATTACAGTTGGATTACATAAGATGCATGACAGTTCTTTTGAAAAATTGGTTTCAATTCACAGGTTTTCATATTGTATTTTATATTAACATTATAAAATATAAAGGATGTGTTGATTATGTCACTAAATGTCTCTAAATCCACTAAAGTAAAAATGGCTGAGGCTTTCAGAGCACTTCAAAATTCAAAGACAAAAAAAATAAACTTCTAATCAGCATTGATTAGAAGATTAATTTGAAAAAATAAGCTTGAAAAGTAATCAATTTGAAAAAATAAAAACCCAACCCTGTCATTAAACCATGGTTTAGTTTCCCAGTTAAATATCTTCAGTGACTGTCTATGGATTAGATCCTCAGGGAATGTAAATTAGGTAACTTTATTGAATTCAGTACAGCTACTGTAACTTACCAGGACTGAGAATATGTATTGATAAATTATTAATCCAGTAAGGGTTTTGTAACCAAACTTACCTCTCAACAGGAAAGGGAATTTCAAATTTGCACTTGAACAATTGTGGTTTGATTTCCTCCACAGGGATGTATCTACAGCAGGTCAAGCAAAGACTGCAATTTTTAGGTGAGGGACCCAAAGCTTCCACTAACTGTACTTAGATGTATATCACAGAGCAGTTTCAAAGCATGCAAACTGATATCATTTGGATGAAATTAAAGCAATGGGTGTGATCCAAAGTCCCTCCACAATTCCACAGTGCAGACTGGAGACAGCTCAGAGTATTGTCTTTTAAAATGTGTATGATGTGGATATTTAGATCCTCTCTACTAACAACTGCTTCCTTCCACACATCTGTTTTCCTGTTGTTTGCACCTTGGTAACACAGATGCAGTTCCATTTTTCTGCTCACTTCTCCAGAGCACTTTGTGTTCCTTGTAGAATTTAGGAATTTTGCCTTATCTCCACTTTTTAAGCAGCACAAACAAGCTCCTACAGCTATCAGGAAGTTATTCTAAGGTGTCTGTGAAATTTGGCACATGCATTTAGTACAGAGTTCTTAAAATCTTCTGCCAAAAACCTAAACATTGTCATTGCCAGTGATTCCAGCATTAAATGACTTTGCTGACACCGGCTGTACTGGGGAGTCTCAGGCTCAGAACAACCTTTCACTGCACAGGTAAATGTGCCAGGTAGGAAGGATACAGACAGGTGAAGATCATCCATTTCCCTGCCACAGCATAATTCCAATTATTATTATTAGCCACAGCTAAATGGAACAATGCTAGATCAGGAAATGCAGAAGTGACATTAACAATTCCAAGGATTTCTCAGCCCTTATTATTAAACAATTAGGGAAAGTTTGTTATTATTTTTGTTATTATTGATTTATTATCCATTGAGAAAGAGTGCAAATTTTAGTAAATAAATTTTAGAAGTAGGAGTCCTGAAAAATTGTAGGGGATCTCACAGAAGAGCTTGAAATAATCTCCTCTCTACAAGGACAGGGATGACAACACAGATAAGAACCACTTATTCATCCATTAAAGTTCCTTTTACTTCATGAACAACAAGTTTTTGAGGATATCTTTCTTATGGACATTGTTTCTGTTAATAACCCCCATTTGTGTGGAAAGATTAATTTGTTTGACTGTATAAAACCCTGTCCACTCAGCTTATAAGATGGTCCTGACATCAATACAGGTTTCAAGTCATATAAGACCGCAGCCATGGGGGTGATGTATTTCAGAATTCATGACGTATTTCATTCATGTATTTCAGATGTATTCATGTTGTATTTCAGAACTCACATGAACAACAACAACAACTCTTGAATTCCACCTTCCTTTGACTTGTCCATGAATTCCACTTCTGGCCAGAAGAAAACAGCGGTCTTATAATAACGAGGAGGTGGCACGACCAGTTTAATTATTGGTTGAAAAATATGTCTACTAACATTGGAAAATAGATCTCAAAATCTCCAAGTAAAAAGATGGAGTGAGTGTCATTTTTAATTTTTTGAATTAGCACATTTTCAGACAGGTTCCAGAAAGAGCCTAAGCCCAGAGGGGGCTCTGATTTGTATTCCCAAGTGTAGTCTCAGTCTGTACCCTGATCTAGTTGGGTGGGGTATTCATTTATTTAGTTTTTGGATGAATATTAAGTGTTATTTGCCACATAAGCAAGGATTACACATCATTTGTCACACAGGGGCAAAAGGATGTTCTCTGTTCAGGTGTGCCACACTAAGGGTGGTTTGGCTTCCTCCTGAGCAGTGTGGCACTTGCAAAAGAAGTGGCAGGTGATTCAGATAATAATGAGAAATGACATAAGGTGAAACTTAGAGATTGTTTGGCATCAAGTGATAAGAGCCAGTAGATGCCTAAAGGCAAATTTAGGGAGATTACAGCAACCTAAACCAAAGAATGTGATAAAGAAAAATTTGGTCCATCCTTTAAGGTCACACTCACAGTATCCCTCAAGGCTGAGAATTGTTCTGAAGGTCAAGCTTGTCTGTATTCTGTAGGATAAGCCTGCTAGGAAGATTCAAGCACAACAGGAATAAGCCCTCCAGGGATCTGCATGGCCAAAAATGTGAAGCACGACTTTTGTTCCCAGTCTTGAATGAACAAGATGGGCATGAGGTTAATATGTGCATGGAAGGCACTACATGGAAAAGAACAAACTTCTGCCACTTCAGAGTGGCACAGACAGAAAATCAGGCACCTGAGTATCTTTGCCTTCCCTTATTTTCAAAAATAAATCACCCTTGCCACCTAAAGTTGTGTGTACATTGACAGTTCTGTGCATCATGATCCTGTCTGGTTTGATAATTCAGCAGCTGTCAGTCTTTGGGGCTCACAAACCAGAAACCTCCAAAGCAAAATTCCTTCAGTGATAGACACTAAATGCAGATAACAATCAATGCAGAGACAAACAGTGATAGCAGTGAGTTTGTCACAAAGTAAAACAGACATCAGCATTTAAATTAAAAAATTACCTGAAGAGTCATGGTAAAGTCTCATTTACAGAGTGGCCAGGTGTTTATAATTCCTGGGTAGAGGGGGGTCAGATTCTGTAACCTCATTCTGAAAGAGCCAGTTCCATATTTCACAATTCCCAGGACAGTGCCCATAGCTGAGAGAAAGTGAAAGAAAGAGTGAAAGAAAGAAAGAGAGCGAGAGAGGGAGAGGAAAAAGAGGAAAGAAAGAACAAAGACAAGGAAGACAGGAAGGAAGGACGGAATGGAAGGAACGGAAGGAAGGAATGGAAGGAAGGAAGGAATGACAGGAAGGAAGGACATGTCACTGAATGACTTCCTGAAGGAATTCCTTCCTTCCTCCTTCCTTCCTTCCTCCTTCCTTCTTCCTTCCTTCCTTCCTCCTCCTCCCTCCCTTCCTCCTCTCCCTCCCTCCTGCCCTCCTCCCGTCCCTCCCTCCCTCCCTCCCTCCTCCCTCCGTCCCTCCTCCTCCCTCCCTCCCGCCTCCCTCCCTCTCCCGCCCTCCCTCCTCCCTCCCTCCCTCCTCCCTCCTCCCTCCCTCCCCCTCCCTCCCCTCCCTCCTCCCTCCCCTCCCTCCCCCTCCCTCCCCCCGCCCTCCCTCCAGACCCCCTACATCACAGAAGAACGAAGAAAGAGCCATGGAAATCTGACTTTACATGCCCTTGACAATAAGGAATTATTTGAACTAGGGTAAGGATTTATACCTCCAGAGTTACATAATTTCCAAACAAGGTGTTTAAGAAGAGGCATCAAATGAGATTTGATGCCTTTTGGTGACAAGGATAAGTAACAGAAATAGAGCAAAAATGGACAATGGAAAGTAGGAGATTGCCAGGGTTTTTAGGGAGAGAGCATATTCTACCACCAAAAACTACAAAAAAACCCCAAAAGAACCCCCCAAAAACACCTCTCCCAAAAAAAAGCAACCCCCAAAACAAAACAAAACAAAACAGGGGAGCTATTTGGCATATAAGTCCTCCTTGCACTGGTTACTTAGATCATCTACAAGGACTTACCACCATTGCTTCAAAAACAGCAAGTGGATTTTATTCATGTTCAGACCTGCCTCTGAAGTTATCCCTACCTGAGGAGATCTGAGGAGGTGACCTGCAGAGGTCCTTTCCAAGGCAAATCATCCTGTGATTCTCAATAATCTGCCACTGTGTAGCAGACAGCTGTACAAGCTACTACCAACTCTAATGTACCTTAATCTGATAACCACTGTGTTAACACTGAGTGCTTGAAACTGCAAATCTACAAATCAGTCTAATTTTTATACAGGTATTTCTCATGAAATTCTCATTTCAAAAGTTAAATTATATTCTTGGTATTATACTCAATGTTAGATGTTGAAATTATGCAAAAAAGACCAGCAACACCAGTCAATCATTTGATACAGAAAGGGAATATTAACTCAGCAAACTGACATCCCACTCAGAAACGTGGGTAAACACAATATATTTCCTAAATGGAAGCAGCCCCTACCCAAACACACAATAACACTTTCTGCTGGCTAAAGCACCTGTAAAGTTCTAATCAGCTCAAGATAACAGAATTACAGCTGAAATTCACATGCCAAGAAACACCTTCCTCCAGCAAAAGAGTTCTTAATGACAGGATGACTTAGAGGTTTGATGCCTTGTGCAGGCTGCCCTAGAGCAGAGGCTGGATAGAGCTAAAGAATAAAGCAGGGATTTATCCAAAGGATCTCCTCCATGGACCCACCTTGGGCAGCACCAGAGCCCAGCCAGGGCTGCACCCAAGATGAACCAAAATGGCCCCAAAATGCACGAGTGCTCCCGGGGTCTCTCCCTGGGATCAGTTCTGCTCCATTTGCACCTTGCAGTTCATTGTCCCATCCCAGCTTTAGCCCAGGCAGTCCCACCCTGCTTGTTTTTCTCTCTCCAGCCCACGGGGTTTGTGCTCTTGGGCTGAGATTTGGATCATTTGTCCTTGGTGCCCAGCTGGAGCAGGAATTGTTTTGTCTCCCTGCTCTGTGCACAGAGCTCACCATCCCCTCATGTGAAGCTCAGACCCACCCACTATCACAGCACAGAATGTGAAACATAGAAAAGCTCATAGAAAGCCCTAACAGTTCACTGTTAGGAATGAAGAATGGCACCTGTAGAATAACAAAAAAAACTCCTCACAGAGCCCTAAAATCCTCATATGACATTCCCTGTCTGAGGAGTGCCCTGATCAAGATCTGAGCCCAGGTCTGTGTTTCCTTTTACACTGCTCTGATTTCAAAATTCAGTTTTCTAATTCTCCCAACACTTCTACCCTTTCCTTCACAATTCCTTTATGCTGTTGTTGCTTAAACAAGATTTACAGACACGTAAGAAACTTTCTTCAACAATAAAAAGCAATAAACTGCTAGATTTAAAGGGGATTGCAAATGGCATTACAAATATATTGATATTGTATGCTGTATATTACATTATGCCTATGTACTCACACACATCTCGAGTTCACTTCTTTCTCTTTCCTCATCTTCACAGAAACAAATACCAAACATTGCCATGAGCAAACTTCAAAACTCCATGAATCCAAAACTCACTGACTGGCAAAATACATTTTCATCTATGAATAAGAGGACAGAATTTTTCTCAGTTCCCACTTTTTAGGATTTTGAAAAACTGAGCAGTAACAGAGACATGAATCTGAAATATATCTTGTGTAGTAATAAAAGTGTTATTATAATAAATATGAAACTCCCTGATATATCTTTATAAAATAGGAAGAAAGGCCTAAGTTTCCCTAAATAAAGTTCAAACAAAATTAAAATTTAAATAAAATTAAATTTAAAAGTAAATTTAAATTTAAACTCTAGTGGCAAGAACAGATAATGTTCCATTCAATTATGCTCTCTGTTCAAATTCCAGATGCCTCTCTGTTTGGGAAACATATTATGCCCAGGTCACATTCCTGTGTTTAACTAAGTTTTACAGTCACTCCCTTTTCTTTAAATGCTTGAGAGCTTTTTGTTTCTGCATGTTCTGAAGTGTCATCATTTATTGCCACAGGCACAATGGCTATATTTAACTAATAATGACAGCAGTTGTCATTAGGTTTTAAACTCACTAACACTAGGCTGACATATTATTTGAAGTATGTCTTAATACTAAATTTGATTAAAATTACAAACATCCCATCTTCTCTGCCAATCAACAAGCTTCATCCCCTCACCCTGACCTTTTCTATGAACTTTTAGGGAAAATAGGTCGTGGCAGTGGAGTCCACTTCAAATAAAAAAGGTCCCCAGATTGTGAGAGTACTTCTGTATTCTGTTCACAAAACACATATAAAAGTATAGGTTCATTGAGGAATGATCAATGTTCTTCATTATTTTTCGTGTGATAGGAATGTGAAATGTAGAATTTACAAAAACCATGCTATAACTCCTTTCCAATAAATGAAGTTACTTTGGGAAATAATTGAAAATATGCAAATGACTATCAATTAAAACTGCTAATATGTCTAACTGAAGAGGGAATCAATACTAAAAACAATGATTACACTTGAGCACTCCAGAAGCAAAGAAAATTGTTTGAAGGAATAAAAGATTTAGTATTGGAAGAGTTAAAAAGAAGTAATTAATATTTGCTCGTGCAATTTCATATGAGTTGTTACCTTATTTGCACTCAAGTAAACATAAAATTAGTTGGGGATTAAACAGGTGTAAATGCCAAACAGAATAAACAAGACAAGCCCTGAAGACACTGCAGCAAAAATGCAGAATGATAGAAACTCAGAGTCTGGGTGAGATGTTCAAACTCCCAGGCTTTTTGGCTGCCAACCCCAAGCTCAGTGGATGGGTTGATGGTTTACAATGCAAGCAATTTTCTTTCATTTGGCAGAGAGGAGAGGCAGAATCCTCTCAGTCACCCTTCTCTCCATTTATCTTCACCATTCCTCTCCAGTTTTCCCTTGAACTTAGGAGCACTGGATCTAGAATGATAATGGTTGGGAGACTCTTTGTCTTGCTCAGGATTTGACTCAATTTCTCCAGCTGGCATGGCTGGTAACCATTTTGGGTTGAGGGTGATTTTATATCAGGCATCAGAGATGTAATAATAAACAATTTCATTTTTTAACATGATTAAATTATTTTTATTAATTATTAAATTATTTGTTTATTATTTTAAACCGATTCTCACTGCAATCTCCAGGTCAGTGGGGATACAGTGTTTTACATTCCTTTAATAATATTTTTATTTAAACACTCTGGCTGAGTGCAAACAAAGGGATTAGACAAAGGCTCTAAAGACCAAAATCTTAATCTGTTTCCATGTGAAAGATAGGGAAAAACTTCCCTATAACTACTGGTTCTTTGTATTCATAAGGTTGTATCAAAAATTTGTGTTCTGGGATACTGCTGGGGAGGTGTTAGCACAAGTCCAAGCCCTAGGTAAATAGAGCTGTAATTTTTTTTTTAACATTTAATTTAAATTAGTTTGGCTGTACCTTATTTTTTCCATGTTCTTTTATTCAACATACCATTTTTAGCCATATTTAGAAAGTATATTTCCAAGATAGAAAATAGCATTATTCTATTTTTATTATTATTAATACAGAATTTTATTACAGACGTCTTTATCATGATTATATTCCCACAGATGTGAATATCATGAAAAGGTGCAGAAAGACACCCTGTCAAATCCAAACATCTTACAGCCTGGGCCCAGTGGAGAAATTGGTGCAGGAATTTAGGTTCTCTCCCTTTGATTTCAGGTGGATTATGGGAAGGGCATCAAAGTCTGCATTCCCTCAAAACAAAGTACTGACACCTAACTAATGAATGCATCTTACTCTTTGCTGCTCTAAACCAAAGTACAATGTAAAGCAGTGCTTTCCAAGAGGGTAAAAGGGCAGGAAATAAGGCAGTTTTTAATCTATAGATGTCTATATATGAAATGTAGTAGATACTTCATTCATCTTATACAATCAGTTGAAAAAGCAGAAACTCCATATAAAGGCTTTAGTAATTTCTGTTTAGCAGCACATTGGCTTACCTGAACAATTCCATTTGTAAAATAATCTTATGTGATTTTTGAATTATGGCTTTTCAATCACAAAAAAGTTCCCAAAGTATTATTGAAAAAATATTCCCTCTGCTGATGTTTTTTACCCTGACCAACTTGCCTTATGTGCGTGGAAATTCAGTATCACTTTTGATTATCAGTTTACATCTGGTTACGTTTTCATGTTTCCTTCTTTAAGGGAAATTCTTGTTCCTAGAAATCAACTCATGGTGGGGGAAAATGCCCTTACCCCAGTAACAGCATTGAGCTAAAGCACATCACAAGGGTCTCTCATATTTCATTTATAAACTGCCAATGTTAATGGACAGGACAGTAAGGCCAAAGGCCAGGAAGGAAAGTTAAAATCTGAAAATACACATTTGCTGTGGTCACTGTGCCATCAACAAGGCCATCTGGAAGAAAACATTTATCAAAATCTGCTGTGGAAACCCTTGTGGGGGCACTGCTGAGCCTGCCAGAGTTCACTAAGAGTTTGGACAATGCTCCCAGGCACAGGGGGTGGCTTTTGGGGTGTCCAGGGCAGGGCCAGGAGCTGGACTCTACCACGCTGATGGGTCCCTTCCAACTCGACATATTCTGGGATTCTGTGTGATTCTGTGTGATTGTGTGATTCCCTGTGAGTCTGTGACTTGGTGATCCTGGGATTCTGGGATTCTGTGTGATCCTGTGATTCGGTAATTCTGTGGTTCTGTGTGATTCTGGGACTTGGTGATTCTGTGATTCTGTGATTTGGAAATCCTGTGATTTGGTAAATCTGTGATTCAGTAATTCTGTGATTTGGTAATTCTGTGTGATTCTGATATTCTATGATTTGGTGATTCTTTGACTTGGTGATTCTGTGGTTCTGTGTGATTCTGTGATTTGGTAGTCCTGTGATTTGGTAGTTCTGTGATTCAGTAATTCTGTGATGCTACGTAATTCCGTGATTCTGTGTAACTCTGTGATTTGGTAATTCTGTGACTTGGTGATTCTGTGATTCTGTGATTCGGTGATTCTGTGATTCTGTGTGACTGTGTGATTTGGTAGTCCTGTGATTTGGTAATTATGTGATTCTGTGATTCTATGCAATTCTGTGATTCTATGTAACTCTGTGATTCTATGTAACTCTGTGATTTGGTAATTCTGTGATTCTGCTATTCTGTGATTCTATGTAACTCTGTGATGTGGTAATTCTGTGATTTGGTAATTCTGTGATTCTATGTAATGCTGTGATTTGGTGATTCTGTGATTCTGCTATTCTGTGTAATTCAGTGATGCTGTGATTCAATGATACACATCATGCCTTTGATTCTTGTGCCAAAGAAAGCAGTAGAGTTTGCTAAGAGAAGAATTCTAAAGAAGAAAAGACAGGCCATATTAGAATGGCATATCTGTTACCACTAGATTCCTGTATTAATTATAAAAAAGGACTAAAGACTTCAATGTCACTGAGCAGCTAGAAGGGAGACTTCAGTGTTGTGAAGGACTCCAAAATAGTTCATAAATCAGCATATTTCAGATTTCAAAAAAGGTCCTCACAACAGAAAAAGGCTATAAAAATCCATAATAATAATTTGAATCCGAATTTTCCACAATAAAAGAATAAAATTAGTTTTCTGAGAGAAGCCCTTCAAATGTACTCTAGATGTTACTGGGGTCCTTCTCAAAGAGCAGGCTTGGGTTATTCTATCCTTCAGGATATGATCAAGTTATTGTGGAAATAATCAACTCTATTTTGATATATGATGATGCAAGAGAAAACATCTATGTCTTACAACACATCTCTGGTTTAGGTCTTGAGATCTCCAACATGAAACAAGGAGTAGCTCATAATTTATGACGATTTACATTTTACTGCATATTTCATGGGTATTTTTCATGCAAAATCTCAGTATAAATGCACTGAAATAATAACATACAGTACAGTCATTACAGAAAAATTTGTAATAAAATGTATTAATTTCAAGCTCTAAGAGAAGTTTGGGGTTTTTTCTGAAAAATAAAATATTACAACTTTAAATTTTATGTGCTAGTGAGAAAAAGCCCTAGAGTACTCAGAATGCTGCTTGGAATTAAAACAGTTCCAAACTGATCACTGGTTAGAATGCACCTTTTCACTGACATCCCTTGCAGAAAAGATATTCTGTTTTAAATGCAATCACACCCTGAACCATGATCATGGTAAATGGCAAACACAGAACCTGAAAAATTGCTGAATGGAACATGAAGTGTTCAAGAAGCCATTTTTTTCCACAATAGCAAGACTGATATCCACAATTTTTTTATGAAGGAGTGATAGCTAATTAATTATTTTACTCAGCAAGTTTGCTAAAGTCACTGCAATGAAATCCAATAGAAATAAGATAGTACCAGCTGAAGAAATTGGTAAATAATAAAAAAAGGAGGAAGCAGTACACTGGAAACACCTGAAATTCAATGGTAATGAGGTGTGGAGATACAATAAAAGCTGGCAGGAGAGACACAAGGTAATAAGAGAATAAATAAAATACCCACTGTATTTTGGAATTCAGTGACTGCTAAATATATTTGTCTGCAAACAAACACTCAAGTTTGTGTGCTCCCATAAATTTCCACTAGTTAAATTAAAGATTTACTACTACATTTCCAGTATTTAATTAAATATACCATTGACCATCACCAAATGACATGCAGGAATTACACACCACAGAGAATCCACCCTTTGGCACAGTTCTGCACCACACTAGTTCCACAATAGTCCCCCCCCAAAATAGGATTTAAATGCTTGAAATTTGACATATTTTTTGTTTGCTAAACTCCTGTTGGAATGGCACCCTGTCACTGATATGTCACATGTATTTATTATAAATACTGAATTAATTTTGAAGCAGCAATGGCTTTTGATTTTTATCCCAGATCATGCCATTTTTCACCTTATGTTTGAATCCTTCTTCACTTAATCAAACCCTCAAGTTAAATTTGAGTATTTTAGAAAGATGAGAAGATTAATAAATCCCAACAAACCATATCAGCATCACTAAGGATTAGACTTCATCCAGGTATTGATGCCACTTTAAGCAATGAAATTATATGCAAAATGATACAGTTCTGATAAATTTTGTGATTTCTGCTAGAAATACAAATTTCTACAAAGGTGTTGACCTTGCAAATATCATGTTTAACTACACCTGTGAAAAGTCAGTCTGATTTCCATGGCTTCACTTGTCTATATTTGCAGGGCTTTACACTACATCACTGATCTTCCATTCCCATGTAAAAAATATTTGTTGCTGACATTTGGCCTGGTTACCTGTGTGTTGAGGACTGAAATGGATAAAGACACTGCAATCAGTGTTATACTGATTTCTACTGATCAGTCACACACACTGTTCTCTCCCTGCCAGTCCTGGGCTAGGGAGAGAAAATACAAAATAGGTCTTGCCTGTTCCTGCACACCTCTAAAACCTACCTTCAATATACTGTAGCTTTTTAAAAATCTACACATTACCCTTCATTATATGGGGTCATATAAACAGGGATTTTTTTTTTTTTTTTTTATAAAAAAGATACTGTGGAATGTTTTACAGAGAATTTGTGAATGTTTTTAACATCACTTCTGATTTTTGAGCACGTGGAACCCTACGCCATGAACTGTTATTTTCCAGCTCTATGAAACTTGTAAACAGGGGTGTTAAAAGGCCTATTTTCTGGTCTTGGTGGCTTTTCTACTTACAGCAGTGACTTTTTGCTGTTGTACTTACCCTTTTAATGGACACACAATATGTCACTCTGTGCCCAAGCTCACCTACTCTTTCTTTTCTCAAAAGACAAGGCACATCTGCCACCTGCTCTAGTCTGTGTCCCAGCAACAACTGTCGAGCAGCAAAAAGATTGATTATCAGTCAAAAACCATTCAACAACACCAGATTTTGGTAGGTTAAGCTTGCTGATCCAGCAAGAGATGGTGTGAAATTTTCAGTAATGTGTGCCAACATTTTGGTGCTAAAAGAACAGCAGTGCATGTCACAATGAAACACAGCCAAAGATATGCAGACAAAGCACAGAAGTTTTTGTTTTGAACTTGGCTTGCAAGAGGAAAATGAGAGAAAGAAAAGAAAATACTCACTTAATGACTTTGAAAATCTATCAAAACACTCAAGTCACACGCATGGAGAAACTAGAATACATGCACCAGTGAAGGCTTTGTGACAAACAGCAAAATCCTACAAAAATCCTGCCATAATAGGATTGTGTAAATGATTCATACAGCACAAATAGCAGATTTATCACACACTTCTGCAAGAATAAAAACAGTGATCTGTGCCTTTCTCTGAATATACAGAGCATTAATTCCATCACCTGAATTGTACGCAGAATAATTTTTATTGTTAAAAGGAGAATATAATGTATTAAATTGATTATGTAAGGTACAGGCTTACTAACATAAGTTTCCTTCATAAATCCCTCCATGAATATGTAAACAAGCCTTTAATTACTGGACTCACAACATAATTAATATTAGAAGTTTCTGTTTAGAGAAAGAGCTATATAGTAGTGATTTTTTTTTTTTTTGTGAAATAGTCAGTAATGAGTATGACATAGACATTGCCTTTAAAGGCATTTGTAGTATTATCAGTCTCTAAAAGAATTAGTGAGAGATCACTTGAATGTTTTGAAATTTTGTATAAATGATTTAACACTAAAATATGTCCCCTAATACTTCCCAAGATAAGAAATGCTATTGAAAAGATATGTAGAAAAATAAAACCAAAGACTTGTTTCAAAAGAATGGATGTAGGAAAAAAAAATTGCCCCAAAATGCAAAGAAATCTGTGTAAAAAATAGATAGATATATATTGCATATATAGTCTATAGATATTGTATATTTATACAATATATATACAAAATATGCAAACTATGTGAATTATTTGCTCTTGACACAATTTGATACAAGATTATAAATTTCAAACATTTCATGTTATGTTGAACAATTGATCTTATTTATGTTTCTCCTTGGAATTGTACACTGCAACTGTAGATTCCTACCTACACATACACCATCTTAAAATAAATTTTGCTTTTTAGAATATTTAAGGCTGCATTCAATAAAAGTTTTTTATCACAAATGTTGGCTGAATTCATAGTTTGATAAAATATCCAAGTGGTATCTTCAGTTTGATACTAAACTCTACTTAAACTACAGTTTTAAAATGCTGCCAGGAATTTGCAGCAGCAAACTCCTAAGGTACTTCATGATCCTAAAATGACAGTGCAAACATTTACATGAGGATTCAGAAATATTTTTCACCCCTCTTAAAAACTAAAACATAATTACCATTTTGGTAAAAGAAGGAGAAGGAGCAAAGAGAAATTTTAATAATGGTCTGACCAAAATTTAGAAAGAGTAAGAAAGAAGATATTCCATATTGCTGTATTAAACTTCCAAAAAATGCTAAATTATAGCATTAATGAATCCAATCTTACATTCAGATTATTTTTGCTAGTAGAATAAACCTAATTAATTATGTCTGTTTGATGTCACTGAAACCAAACAGTAAATTCAATAATCTCTTTACATTTTCACCATTTAACCTCCTGCAGGCTCCCTAATGTCTATTCAGATCTATATTAAATTAAGTACCAATGCTAATGAAGGGCAATAAATGTGGCTGTCAGTAGATTTTTCTTTCATTAAGCACATTATCCTCTTACTGAGCTGTAAATGAGTAAACATTAGTTTTGCTAAACCATGCAAAAAACCAGGATGGAAATAATTTTTAATTGCACCCCTCAAGCCATTTGCTGGGGGTTCTCAGTTCTGGTTTTGGGGTTTTACCTTCTGGGTTTTTTTGAATGGCCACAGAAATGTTTCTCCAGTTGCAACGTGGGCTCTGTGCTTGGTTCTGGTGCCTCGGTGCCGCCTGCCAAGAACTCTCATTGTGCAGCCATGTTCAGAGTCAGCTCCTCAGAGCACTCCTCCAGCAGCTAAATGGATGCAAGGGGGAAGGAATGCTGACTGCAAACAGAGTTTTTTTGTCACCAGGATTGGATCAGGACAAAGAGAACTGGAAATGAAAGAAATTCGCTCTCAATTAATTTGATAAAATAAATTTTAAAATAAAATTTTAGAATGCTGCCAGGAATTTGCAGCAGCCTTCTCATAAGGTACCTCATGATGTTAAAATGACAGGGCGAACATTTTCATGAATACCTCAGCTGTAGAGAATTCAGAAGTATTTTTCACCCCTCTTAAAAACTAAAACATAATTGCCATGCCAGTCAGATGAACTGTGCTATGGGGAATTCAGAATTTTATTAATTACTGCTAGAAATCATAGCATGAGAAACACACATGACCTTAAAAACTTGGTTTTAAAGTATTATGCTCTTTCCTTTTAATTTCAACTAGTACTGTACTTAATTCTGCAACTTATTTCACTTAGCACTTATAAATATTGTTAACAAGTTGTGTATTTTAGAAATAGTATACAAAGGATGGAAAGTTTCATGTAAGCTTAATTTAAAGCAAAAAAAAAAGGATTTACATTAGGGTTTGAAGGAAAACCTACAAAGAAACTTTATGCATGCAAGAAAATTTCTATTAGCAGCTACTGGCCTAATTAAGGACACAGAAACTTTAGCAAAGAAATCTTTCTTGTGCCATTTTTCTGAGCTATGACTTTGATGACATTTGGCTGCTGTTTAATAACTTTGGGTACTTCAAATGCCCCGTGGATATGACATGAGTTTTGAAACAGAGAGCACATTTAATTCTGTTAAAAAAGAAAATCCAGTTTAGGATATGAAAGAAACTATCCAATATTATTTTCTTAACTTTTCTTGGTTTTTAATTTTAATAGTAGTTGTGTAAAAAGAAAATCTGAGCAAACAGTCATTAAAATTCTTCACACTGTAAGAAGTATTTCACAGCACCTGAAATCATAAATATAGAAAATACAGAGAAATTGAACTCTTCTAGAAAAGAAAATACACTTAACCTGTCCCAAATTGTGTTTATGAGAACTTCTAAAATACTGGAAACTAGTTGCTATAAAGTCTTTTTATGAAATGTCTTAAGAAGATCACAAGAAAATAAATCATCTAAATTATTTTTCAGAATTTATCAGCTCAAATAAATATAGGAAAAAATTAGATTCTGAGAAAACTAATTAAAGAGAGCTTTCAGTGCATAATATGTAGGTTATTGCTTCTAGTTTAAAAAGTAAGAACTGGTGATAGCCTTTTCTCAGGCAAAATTTCAATCAAATTGACAGCAATTATGGCTGTACAGTGACTGCATAGGGGGCTTATTGTTAATTGTCTCTGTTTCCCAGATAGCAAAATATATTCAATCCAGCTGCCAGGATAAAATTAAATAAACTAATAATCAGTTTAAAAACATCACAATACTACTTAAAAATGCTTTTATCACATCCTCTGAGCAATAACACAATAAAATAGTGAATACTTTATTGAATATAAACATATATTTATGTATAGTGAACATAGAAATAGTATGACTATATTTGAAAAGAAAAAAAAAAGAGAGGAAAGCAGATTTATAACAAAATGTGATACTTCAGGAAGAACATTTGTGACACATGGTCTCTCTTCTGGTCTTCAATAAGAGGTTTCCATGCATAGCTCAAAACTTGTTTGAGGCCTAAGATGTGAATTCCTCTCCCTTAAAACATTTTGGAAATTTCCCCATTCATTTAAATCAGCACTGAACTGATATTTCACTTAAACCATAAAAACATACACGTAATCAAGTTTCCACATTTCTTGGATGGCAAAATGACCACATAGGAATCCCAGATATATTTTTGTCTTCTTTTTAGAGTTCCCAAAGAAAGTCATGCTATTAAATCAATGTAGCTACTTTGGTGCTGAGTACTAAATCATATAATAAGAAAGCCAGAATGTGGCCCTTTGAAAAGTAACTAAAAATGACTTTCAAACACCAGGGAATCATTATATTAATATCCATGCCTTATTAAATAAAATCAGCCATCACAAAGACTTTAAGGTTTTGGAAAAAGCCCTTTCAGAAAATAGCTACCAAATAAAAACTTAGAGCCTTTTTGAATTCTATTTAAGGTCACAAACCAAGGGATTCCATAATGACTCTAATCATCAAGCTTTGTCTCAGTTTACAACAATTTCCTCCCTCAAAACAGAAGACACCAACAACAAAAAGCTTTTGAAGAGGACATCTAAGTTAAACATGTTATAGCACACTTTTGTCTTTTCTTTCATCACCTTTATGGTACATTGCAAAATCTAATTGCTCTCTTGGATTTCCCCCACAGACAGAATCAATTCCTTTTGGATTAATTATGGAGAATCACATTCTTCTTTGCAGAGGGGTCAACTTGTTGGCTATTACCCATCTATTGTAAAGTCTTAAAAATTTGTAAAGTGGACTGGCATGCCTGATTCACTGTAATTTTGTCTTCCAGGAATGTTTGAATGGAATCAATAAGGTTTTAAAAGCTATTTTAATTTAGAAATTTGCTACTCTTTTGTTGTCAGCTACTCTGACAAATTTCTAGGTCAAGAAATCTTACTAAAAATTAGAATATCAACTGAATCATCATTACAAGGTGACTGAACTGCAGCACCCTTGATTAAAAGCAACAGAGGGGAGCTTTGATTACCTTGGCTGACCTGTGGGAACACTTTCAGCTCTGTTTCTCTCAGACAAAGGAGATATAAGAGAGAAATTGTCTGTAGTGCTTGATTTGTAGCTGTCTGTACATCTGATGCTCCATCAGAGCCCTGAACAGATTTTGTTTGATGTGGAGAACAATGTTGAAGTCTTGACCTTCTTGATATCAGTGCTGATTGCAGGTGAATGTTGTGGGCAAACAGAGCTTTGTTTCCCTTCAGTATTTTAACAGGTTTTTTCACAAAGGGAGGGGAACATTTCACAAAGCAAAAATATGATAAAGGCAGTTAAAATTTTGTCTTTTTGCTCTGGTCTTTCAACTACTGTAAATTAGTATTAATTGGCTGTGCAGAGTTCAGAAAAGCCTACAACATCTTAATTAAAGTTGCAAAAGGCCTTATGAAATTGTGTTAATACTTTCATCCTGATTCTTCTTTCAGATTTTGGCTCAATTAATCTTTGCACAAGCTGGGATCAGAAGGGCAATGCACAAAGTGCTGTAGGACAGGATTATGGTAAAGTACAGCAGGTATTTCAGCTATGTTGCACTATGCCTTCCTCACACAAAATGAACATTGAATTATCTCATAAGCTTGAAATAAAGGCTTTATTTGCATAAAAACATTAGAAATAATGAGAACAAATGCCTCCAGCTTTCAATTTGGGGCTACTATTAATGACAAAAAATTACTTTATACCATAGGCCAAAAGTCTAGGTGTAATATTCACCCATATGAAGATCAAGCAATCCAATTTTAGCCAGTCTTTGGAAGATCCAAATCAGCACAAGTGTGACTGTGCCAAGAGCAGCATTAAAGATCAAGATGAAGCAAGAGAGAAATTGGATGAGATCAAGCCCTCACTGTCTTTTCATATTCAAGTCACTCTGAAGTATCACAATAGTAAAAGCAATTAAACTTTGCTTTATTCATGGCCTAAACACTGAGGTATTTTTGTAATTATTACAGAAGGAACTTCTACTTTCAGTTAGTTCTACATTCTGAAATTCAAAATTTCTATCCCACTCCCCTGTGCAATTTTCTCATGATTCATCCTTGTCTAACTAAAGCAGGTCTCCATATTTCTTTTTAAATAGAGAGCAACAGGACACCAAAAACAAATAAATAGTCCATACAAATTTTCTGAGGCATAAATCTGCACCTGACTAATACTGTTCTTTGCTAAGTTAAAAATACAGCTACTTGAACAGACGGTGGCTCAGTAACAGCGAGAGAGGTCAAAGTTATCCCACAGTTTGGGATGTGAATCCAACAGCAGGGTAATGACAGTTGCCAAGGATTTGTGCTTGCTGTCACTTACTACCACTGTGGCCTGTCAAATTGCCTCTTTTTCTCATACAGAAGCCATGAATTTTTTTAAATTATATAAATTTTATTTTTAAATCATGTTAAAATATTAATTATATCATATTTAAGGACAATGGCATTACCAAGTATTATTTATTATTATATTCTAATTAATTATTAAATATTATTATTATATATGTAATATGAAGTTGAAATATTATATAAATTATATTTTTATATGGCAACTACCTAGTATAAACAATGAAGTTATATCAGATGTAAAAAGCACCCTTGGACCATTATTTGGTCATTTCTTTGTTATTTCTAGTCTTCCATTTTCACCTAAATTATTTATTTATATTGCATATTTGACAGTATAAATATTGACAAGCAAAGCATGTATTCTTTGCTTTATTTTATTTCAGTACTTGTTCAAAAGACACAGGGATTTATTTCAATATTCTCCTAGCTCAATCTACCTTTTTTTTAATTCCTGCAAGCACTGTCTGAACAACAAAGGCATTTTGTTTATCTATCAAAGGTATTAAAAATTAAAATAATGGCAATATCAGATCTTAACTATGATGGAGGGATTAAACAAACCTTATATTTATCCATAATTTGTTTACATTTTTATTTTTCTCCAGCATTTACAATACTGTTGCACTACATGTATGTGTGTTCCAGATAACCATATTAATGGTTATGATTATTAGTAATAATGGTTATAATATTAATGGTTATAATATCTTCATATAGATTGATGAACACAGGATGTTTCATACATTATGGTCCTGAAACATCTTCTGCTACAGGCCTGCATTAACATCACCATAAGACTTGTGAAAATTCTAAATTTCATTTTATTATATAAGAAACCTAGAAAATACACTATTAACATGATTAAAACCCAAAAGCTAATAGTTTATCAGATTTAATATTTGGCAAACTGCCCTCATAATAACCCACCCAACAAAGACCAGCTTTACACACATAATCTGCCTCATTTTGGGAAGGACCTTCTTCAACAAACTAAACTGACCTCCACTCATACAGCAGCAGGAAAGAAGAGATGATTCTTTTTTATTTTATTTTTTAAAAAATCACCAGATTTTCCACTTTTCCCCTAATACTCTTCCAATTACAGGCTATCATGAAACTCCAATCCATCCTAAATGAGTGCACGCTGAGTAATAACCCAATAAGTACAGGCTGTCTGTGAAACTCATGTCACACTACATTTCTTGGGAATTTTGCCAAAGGCTTGAATGAAAATTTTCTCCTGCATCTCTGAGCTGATGAATAGAAAGAAACTGTTCCTCCTTTCTCTGTCACTTCCCCACTGAAGCCTTGGCATCCCACAGATCTCTGGCTATGAAAGTTTTTCTCCAGCACAGAAAAGAAGAAAAAAGAAAAGTAAAGAAGAAAAAAAGAAAAGAAGGGGAAGGGGGGAGGGGAGAGGGAGAGGGAGAGGGAGAGGGAGAGGAGGAGGAGGAGGAGGAGGATGAGGAGGGAGGAGGCGAGGGAGGAGGGAGGACGAGGAGGAGCGAGGAGGGGAGGAGGCGAGGGGAAGGGAGAAGGAGGAAGGAGGAGGAGGAGGAAGGAGGAAGGGAGGAAGGAGAAGGAGAGGAGGAGAAGGAGAAGGAGAAGGAGAAGGAGAAGGAGAAGGAGAAGGAGAGGAAGGAGAAGGAGAAGGAGAAGGAGAAGGAGAAGGAGAAGGAGGAAGGAGAAGGAGAAGGAGAAGGAGAAGGAGAAGGAGAAGGAGAGAAGGAGAAGGAGAAGGAGAAGGAGAAGGAGAAGGAGAAGGAGAAGGAGAAGGAGAAGGAGAAGAAGAAGAAAAAAAAGAAGAAGAAAAAGAAGAAAAAGAAGAAAAAGAAAGAAACAAAACCAGACTGCTCAGGGAGGCAAGTAGAGCTTAGTGCAGAAGAAAAATGTTTGAACAGCTCTTGGTCATCTAAATAATCCAAGATCATTTGCTGTCTCTTCTTAATTAACCAAGAAACTACACAGCACCCAATGATTCTCTTCTGTGTCCAGATGAATGTGCCTGGAACAGGCAAAAACTCCTCTTTGCCCGAGGAACAAAGCTCTGCCACACCATTAGGGCAAAAAAAGAGAAAACATACCCATGGAAGACCAGGATAATTCTCCTGAAGAAACCAACAATTGAGGTACCACTGCACAGTTTCACTGGCTGGTAGGTAACAAAGCCAAAAACAAGCGATAAAAGTTTGTCACTAACACTTGCACAGTAAAAGGGCAAGGCTGCCATCTGCTCCCAGGCTCCTCGGTGGGGCAGGGAAACACGGGACAACCCCAGGGATGTGGGATGGAAGGGCTGGAAGAAACCTGGCTCATCCCGCTCCGGGAATCAGCTGCTGGCATCGGGGCAGGCTCTGCTCTGAATGGAGATGCCCCATCCCTGCTCCTCATCCCGGGATCTGCCCTGGCACAGCCCCATCCCTGCTCCTCATCCCGGGATCTGCCCTGGCACTGCCCCATCCCTGCTCCTCATCCCGGGATCTGCCCTGGCCCTACTCTTCATCCCGGGATCTGCCCTGGCACTGCCCCATCCCTGCTCCTCATCCCGGGATCTGCCCTGGCACTGCCCCATCCCTGCTCCTCATCCCGGGATCTGCCCTGGCACTGCCCCATCCCTGCTCCTCATACCGGGATCTGCCCTGGCACTGCCCCATCCCTGCTCCTCATACCGGGATCTGCCCCATCCCTGCTCCTCATCCCGGGATCTGCCCTGGCACTGCCCCATCCCTGCTCCTCATCCCGGGATCTGCCCCATCCCTGCTCCTCATCCCGGGATCTGCCCTGGCACTGCCCCATCCCTGCTCCTCATCCCGGGATCTGCCCCATCCCTGCTCCTCATCCCGGGATCTGCCCTGGCACTGCCCCATCCCTGCTCTCATCCCGGGATCTGCCCCAGCACTGCCCCATCCCTGCTCCTCATCCCGGGATCTGCCCTGGCACTGCCCCATCCCTGCTCCTCATACCGGGATCTGCCCTGGCACTGCCCCATCCCTGCTCCTCACCCCGGGATCTGCCCTGGCACAGCCCCATCCCTGCTCCTCATCCCGGGATCTGCCCTGGCACTGCCCCATCCCTGCTCTCACCCCGGGATCTGCCCTGGTACAGCCCCATCCCTGCTCCTCATCCCGGGATCTGCCCTGGCACTGCCCCATCCCTGCTCTCATCCCGGGATCTGCCCTGGCACTGCCCCATCCCTGCTCCTGCATCCCAGGATCTGCCCCATCCCTGCTTTGCATCCCAAGATCTGCCTTGGCACAGCCCCATCCCCGCTCCTGCACCTTTAGGATCTGCCCTGGCACAGCCCCATCCCTGATCCCATCCTGTTTGCTGTTTGACCAAAAAGAAGAACTGGTACCTAGAGATGAAGAAATATTTGAGAAGAAAATATTGTTTTCTATTCCAGGACCACTAAGTCAGCTGCAATTGGATAAGGAATGAAGGATTTGCAGGTTTTATGGCTGAAATTTTAAATAAATATTAAAGTGGAAAATCAGCATAACTGCAGGGTTTTTTTTTCCCTTTACTTGAATGAAACCAAAAGTACATCAAAATAAAATTTAAAATAAATATTATAAATAGAAATAGAGTAGAATAGAAATAGAAATAGAAATAGAAATAGAAATAGAAATAGAAATAGAAATAGAAATAGAAATAGAAATAGAAATAGAAATAGAAATAGAAATAGAATAGAAATAGAAATAGAATAATAGAAATTTTTGTTTAAATAAACTAAGTATAAAATATATTAAATGGTCTACATCTCTTCATACTTATTCTGACTGATAGTTACAAAATATCTACTTGATTATATTTTTACAGTTTATCCCACAGCAGCAAACTGAACCTCTTTGACAAATGACATGAGTGAAAAGTTCCCATGACTTTACTCATACTTTTTTGCTAATGTAGGCTGTGCATCCATGTGGCACCAAGACATTTGCAAAGTTTAGAGCTCATCTCTTTTTTGTCATGATGCACATGCCATATGGCATTTTTCCTGAGCACTTATTAGACTTCTGTTGTTTGCCATAAAATGAAAGCACAAGTTTTTGTTAATTGTTAAAATTTATGATAAAATATTGATTTTAAAAATGAACTTATTTTGTATCATTGTTTTCTCTACAGCTTTTGAGAGCATGGTGGGATTCAGACAGTTTTGTTGAAATCTCTCTATAATTTGTACATTTCTCTTTTCTGGAGTAGCAAAATTCGAAACTGAACAGGAAATCTGGAAGCTGTAAGTAGAGAAATGACCCTGTTTGTGGATTGAATTTAATGATTGATTATATCTACAATTATCTGTACAATCAAATCAGAAATACCTGAAATCAAGTCATACAAATTTCCAATAAATCCATCTCCTCTCTTCTCATCTTCTCCCTGCTGCCCTCCATCTCCTCTACCCATACTGAAATTGAAACACAGCTGCTGTACTTCAAGCTGTTTGTACCAAGACACCACCAAGGAATCAGGAGCTCTGGAAGTATTTTATTTCTTTTAATAGGAAGGGTTCTGTTTTTGTTGTGGTTTTTTTTTTTTTTTTTAATTTAGGAGAAAACAAGTTTGTAACAGACCTTCAGATAAATTTCCTCAGTCCAGATGAGAATTTACATAAACCTATGAGACTGGCTTTTGGACATTCACAGAGCCTAACATTTTACCTATAATTAATGGATACAAACTGGTCACTTAATTGACTTGGGTATTTTCCTGGCAGGATTTTGTTAATGATATTTCTGTACAGTGTCTAACACAATTGGCCCTGAACTTGTCTGAAATATCAATAAAAAACATCAACACTAAGGTAATAAAGCAGAACAGAATCATTCTGTGAGCCAAAAGAAAAACCAACTGTACTGCTGAAATATAATTTTAATATTAGATAATACCAGTACAAGGTACAAAATTCAGAAAGAAATGCAAATTCTATCCAGTAACATTGGTTTCCGTTTGACTGGCTTGATATCTTTGGTATGACTGACTATTCCATTTATATATCTTAACCTTTAAACATACATTGGTGGTACTCATCAGCTCAAACCAGCTTTGTTCACCCTGTGCCTGCCTTTATGAACTTCACACAGCCTAGATCAGCATTTAGTTTGATGAAGGAGTAATGAGGTTTGAGAGCTAAGTGACATCCAAATGGGCAGGCTTGTTCCCCTCTACCACCTCTTCCCCTTGGCCTGGACAAGTTCTCCAGTCACCTTTTCTGTGCTGACACTGACACATGACAAATGCCTTTAGTGGAGCTAAATCACCAGAAAATTATCTTTTTTTTAGCAGAATTAGATTTTTGCCCCTCTATCTCCATGTGGTTACACAAAAGGTGGTGCTGATGCAAAGGCAGCAAGAGCTCATGAATGGAGCAAGTGAAGAAGGAATGGCAGAGGAATTTTGCCACTTTCAGTGGCAACTGGCCCTTGGATCAACACAGGTCTATCTTCAAGCTACACCTTTCAGTTCAAATTGAAAAGACAAATGCTTTCCTTGAGGTAAGACTGAAAAATACATAATATTTTCATATAATAATAACTATATAATAATATATAGTTACTATTATATTAATTTGTTTAGATTGTCAAGGTTTGACCCTGGCACAATTCCAGTGCCCCCATTTATTGTTTATTAAATAATATAATTCTTATATTATTTAATAAAAATAACAATATAATAATATTATCTAAATTATATAATATAGAAATATTTCAATAAATGATTTTGAGGTACAGCAGGCATAGTCTTCCCTGCAATACTAAGAGGACTTCGCTACTTGTTGTCACACTTGGAAAGTACTTTAGTCTTTAAAAGAATTTACATAATAGAAATTTATTCATCAAAAGTATGGAGATTATAAACTGTATCTTTAAAGAAAAAAAGCAAAAAGCCCAGCACTTTTCTTCAACAAACATGTGGAAACACATCCAATTATTTTGGAAAGCACCAATTAAAATAAAATGAATAATCTAAATATCAGAATTAAATAGTTCATTTTTTAATTACCTTTCTCAAGAAGCTGACTTTAAGATAAGCTGTGAAATGCTGTCAATCTGTTATGTTTGCAAGCTTTATCCACACCACAATTGTTGCTCCCTTGCCTTTGTGTATATTGCACTTTGCATTAGCAAGTAGCAAAAGTGACATTAAACAGACCCATTTCTGATAAGGGTATTCAAACACCTGAATATTTGGTTTAAATACATCAGAATAAAGATCAAGGTGTATCCAAAAAGGTAGTCTTATTCAGTGTATTCATCAGGAATTTAAAAAAAGGAGAAATGACACAACATGTGTCTCTACACACATGGTTAGCAGCATGTGACTGTGCAGAATGTGAACATATGCACGAGAGGCAGAAGAAGGAAACAGTTCCTTTTGTTTGAAAAACCCATGTGCAATGCAGGCAGAGCTGTAATGCAACCCTGAGAGAGTGGATGGACATTAAAACTGCCCTGGGCCTTATGAGAGACATGAAAAAAGGAAAGAAAATCTTTGCTTTCAGAGGTGCAGAAGGATAGTGAGAACAAGGTGTATCACAGAGCTTCTTGCAGCCTCACAGAGCATGATGGAATTCATTGTTAATGATTTCTATGAGCCTACATGACAAAACCAGGATTGAAATTACAAAACCTGAAAACAGTTACTACAGCAGGCACTGGCACAGAGTTGGGAAATAAACCAAGCTGATTTTTATGTATGTAAAATCTAAACTTGAAGGCTGGACCTTGACTTCAGACAAAAAGAATGAGATTCCTAACAATGATCATGAGGCCTCATCAGGAAGGGCATGGTGGTACTAGCCTAAATGTGCTCCCTTTTCCATCAACAAGCCTTCAGGATGTGAATGAGGCATGAGAATATCCCAAAGGAAATCCCATTATGGTGAAGATGGGGATCAGAACACACCATTCTGACAAAGTCTGGCCAAGTAACGGTAGCTCCCTGATAAATGAGACTCTCATTTTCAAATAGGGTGCTCCTAATTCCAGATTGATAGGCCAGGACAGAATTTATTCCAGATATAAAAAATACACATCCTGGGAGATTTAACACCTGGAGGTTTTCTACACTAGTGCTGTTTCTTGTCACCCTTTCAATCCACCACTGGTCACTACCAGAGATAGAAAGCTAAGTACATGTTTAACCCTGGCTTTGTGCTCATAGAAGAAACCACATTAATACAGGAGATGGTTGTGAAGTTTTCCATCAGGAGAAAACACTCCAACCCTATTCTTTCTTACTAACATTGGAAGATAAAATATGATAATAAAGTGAGTTTTGAATGCAATTTGTTAAAACTATACAGTTTGCAAAGTCAAGCGTTGAAAATCAAGATAAAAATACAGTCTTGCACTTGCAGGTTTTATTTGACTTCAAATACATGAACTCTGAGAGACTTATCAGCATAATAATTTCTTTTTATGGTTCAGCCAATTTACTCACTTCTCTGAGCCTGAATGTGAAGGGAAATTAGGAAAAAAAATTGTCTTATGGGTAAGGTCCACCATAAATGCTATATCATTCTTGTCTCTGTCTTAGAAGGCTAAAGTGATTTTGAATAACTCATCTCAACCAAATTTTCTCAGGAAAAACACAAACACTGGCCACACTGCCTAGCACCTAATTTGGAGAATCTGTGATCCGTTTTTATGGTTCTTCCACTAACTGTTAATGAAGGAGATGCATTATAAAATTATGTCAATTACAGAAGTTGCATATTGCAAAGCTCAAACAACCTGTAAATACTTCTGAAGAAAAGTTGGAGAGGAATAGGTAAAATCCAGTGTCACTGTTGTCACATTAATTAAAGGGACGGGACTAAAACTGGACTAAAGATGATTTATTGTTTAAATAAACATCAGTGTCAGAGGCTGTGAGATTTTGAGATAGCAAGCAGTGGGCCATAGCTCAAGACAGTCACAGGTTCTTTCTTACAAGGCAATATAGAACTTTCTGATGCCACAGAGTTTATTTTGCTTTTCTGACCTATCACCTTTACTTATTTTTACTGCACTACAGATACTTTTGTCCAATGGGCTGCCACTAGACACACACACATATACTTCTATTATAACATCTAAACTCTTAACTTGTTCTATACAATCACATTACTATGCTATAAAACCCTTCATCACCTTATCTAATAAGTTTCTCACTTAAGGCACATTCTCACTTATAACTATAGAAACATAAGTTGATGATTTCTCTGTTCTGTGTCTGTGTACCTTGCTTTCACATCTAGGGCTTCTTCTTAGGCTGTAAATCAAACCCTCTTGAGTCTGAGAAGATTTCTATCTTTCTGACTCCCACAGTCCAGGGTGGATTTGATGGGCTAAAAAAGAGAGGTAAATAATTTGTCACAGGGCACAAGAGTAAAAGCCACTCTGCTCAGTGCTAGCAAAGCAAGGAAAACTAAGAGTATCTCTGTATTTCCCTCAGTTAATGCATGCCTGCTTTAGACTGATTGACACTGCACTTTAAAGACAAAAACTAAGTCATGAAACCTTTCAAATTATCATATTTGACTGAATTTTCATCCATTGATTTTACTCCACCTGCAGCGCACTAGACAAGGTAATAATTTATGATAATTATATGAAAATATACAATTAATATTCATCACCTCTCATTTCTCATCACTTTAGATGATCAGTAATGCAGAGTAAAAATGCTGTCAGATTTCTAATTGCTTTGTAATGGGCCTGAAATAGGGAAATCACTAAAGACAAACAATCTGTCACTTGTCTGTTACCTTAACTATCTATCACTTAAAAAAACCCTCATTAAATACATTGCTAATGAACGACAAAAGACTGTACTCAGTGTGCCCAGATGTACCTTTTTAAACAATATTGTAAATTGCTTAAATAATTCCCAAGACGTTTTCAATCATTTCTGTGGAAATTTAATGGAAAACATATATTTTCCGTGCACGTTACATCTCATTTGTTCACATCATTATGACATTTAGTCTATCATATGCACATCTCCTGGGAGATAAAACTTTTTCTTTTTACTGTTGACAAATCTGATCCAATTAAAACAAATTCTGGAGGAACTCAACATTCAGATCTCTGACCCCTTTCTCTTAAAAAAAAAAGAAAAGAAAAAATCCATTAATAATTTTTAAATAATCCTATCTCCTCCAAGGATTTTTAATATCTAGATTAAAAAAGAAGTCCAACATTGGTCAATGTTGAACAAATTATTTTATCTCAGTTGTTTCCAAGAGACAAAACTCAGAATGGTCACTTTTACCACACTTTTGAATTAGCTCTCTTCTGCAGCTCTGACAGAAAAAAATCACTTAAAAAAAATTCTTCTCCCTGTACTGACAGAAGAGCCAGGATGAAAACAGCACATCAAAAGTATCAGTGAGACCCCATAATGAAATCTTGTACTGTTATTTGCCACATTAATTAATTGCTGATATTACCTGTCACATTAAAGCATTGAAAAGATGAAGACAACAACTGCAAAACATTGTTTGACACAAAATATTCATCTTTGCATGATTTAAATGTGCTCAATCTCTTAAATTTATCAAAATCCAATCAATATTCAGTGCTTATTTATGATGCTGAAAGAGGTTTAGATGAGATACTAGGAAAGAATTCTTCCCTGTGAGGGTGGGCAGGCACTGGCATAGGGTGCCCAGAGAAGCTGTGGCTGCCCCTGGATCCATGGAAGAGTCCCAGGCCAGGCTGGATGAGAAACCTGGGATAGTGGAAGGTTCCCTGCTCACTGCAGAGGGCTGGAACTGGATGATCTTTCAAGCCCTTTCCACCCCAAACTATTCTAGAACTCTCTATGTAGCAGTATAAAACCAATATGAACAAAAAAACAAATAATAATAATTAAAAAAAAAACACGCCAACAAAAAAAAAAAAAAACCCACAAACAAAAAGTAAGTCAAAAAAGCCTAACTAGTCCTGCCAAGACTTTGCAAAATACCATCCAGAAGTCAAAAATGTAGTTAACAGTGAGAAAGTCTGGATGGTTCATCTAGTCCATCATTTGTAGTCATCTTTTATTGCAGTACTGGAAGCACACAGAGTATTCAGCTAAAACTCTAAATAATTCTCCTACAACCATTCTAGGACTCTCTAAAATAAACAATTCTCTATAACCATTCTAGGACTCTCCAAAAATAAATAATTCTCCTATAACCATTCTAGGATCCTCCAGTCTAAATAATTCTCCTATAGCCATTCTAGAACTCTCCAGTTAAATCTTTAAATAATTCTCCTATAACCATTCTAAAACTCCCTATGTAGCAGTATAAAACCAACAGGAAACAAAAAAATAAAGCAAAAAATCTTTACTTATCCAGACTTTCCAATATGCTATCCAGAAGTAAAAAAATGTAGGTAACAGTGAGAAAGTCTGGATGTTTCAGTTGGTCCATCATTTGTATTCATCTTTTATTGCAGTACTAGAAGCACACACCAGCTAGTATCCAGTTAAATCTCTAAATAATTCTCCTATAACCATTCTAGGACTCTGCAGTTAAATCTCTAAATAATTCTCCTATAACCATTCTAGGACTCTGCAGTTAAGTCTCTAAATAATTCTCCTATAATTCTGTGACAACACAGCCCAATGTTATATGACATTCTTAAGAAAAGCATCTACTAAAAAATTAAATGTTCTCACAAAAATGTCTGAAACCACCAACTTACATCTAAAGTCTCTTGAACAAGAGAAAGAAACTTTTCACCATATCCAGGTGTCCAGCTCCAGTGACATGCACAGCACCTAATTAGAGATAATTAAGCAAGCCTGGTTTCTTACAGAGTTGTCTCATATCTCCATCCTGGGACAACAGTCCCAGAGTTCCTGCTCTGTCTCCACTCCTCCTGGACTCTCCTGGCACTTACCTACTCTTATTTTTTTTTTTTTTTCAATTGTTTTTTTGCTTTCAGAAGGGGAAAAAAGCAGCACAGCTCTGGCTGCACTGAGCTGTGTGCTGACTCACCAGCCAAAGCATTTGTTCTCAGTCTGGCTTTCCCTCTCCCCTAAATACCCACTCCCATTTAACACATCTTGAACTGAGGTAATTTTTATATCTCTAGGGATGAAAGATTATCAAATTGCCTTGAGACTCACCAACAGCTTCACAAGTCCTCCCAGCCAGTCAGGGCATGATTAGCTATGGCAGACCAACCCATATTTAATACAAAATATTCATCTTTGCATGACTTAAACATGCTCAAGCTCTTAAATGTATTAAAACTTAATCAATATTCAGTGCTTATTTATGATGCAGAAAGAGGTTCAAATTAGATATTATGGCTTCTGAAACTGGGCAGATTAAAAGAGAAACTGAGACAAAAAACTGTGACATCACGGTCAGTGGTGCATGAACACCAAACTGTTCTGTTAAATATTACAAATATTTATAAATATTTATGTATTTATATATATATAAACACAATATAAAGCCTATATTCTTTTACTTTGGCATGCTGAACATGCACAGAAAAGAACAAGTGTTTCACTTCCAAAATTGTTCCACTGACTCCTGAAATAATTCCTTAACATGTACAGATAATTTTCTATTTATATAATAAAGTTATATATATTTATTATATTTTATTAATAATAAATTTATATAAAATTATATATTTTAAAGGTGTAATTTATATATATATAATTTCTATTTAGATTTTTCTATTTCTGTATATTTTCTATTTTCTCATTACAGATAAACAGTTGTTCACAATCCCTCAAACAACTCTGTGTTTCAAATACTGTATGAGCTGGTACCAATCCTATCCCGATTTAAAGCTGAAAAAAACCTCAGTATGCAACACTCAGGAGTTTTTGGCATAAAGGATAAACAATAAAGGAAATTGTATCTAGTCTTCAGGAGGATATTAACCATTTTTGGTGAAAGCACGGGTGTAGTGACCAATCTCCAGGACAACACCACATTTTTAAAAAATTTTCAAATTTTTTTTAAACTTTTTAAAAACCACACCAGCCCCAGTGAAGGAGCAGCCACACAGAACCACACTGAAATCTTTGTCCAAGAAGAAAATTCTCATTTCAAAAGGGACCCTGACAACCAGAATTTCAGGACTTTTGTGGGTCACAGTGACCCCCAGATGTGTTAGAAAGTCTCTTTTCTCAGCTTCACAGTCGAAGACGGAGTCAGAACTCTTCTATTCTCATTCTCAGGGTTGTTTATTGTTCCTTATCTATAAAATTCTTTCTCTGGCTTGCTACAGTCTGTTCAGCAGGTCAGACAGAGGCCCACATTGATTGCCCTCAGGGTGGTGTTATCTTTTTATACTAAAAACTACATGTACATTATTTCCAATAACTTCCCAATACCTATCACCTATGTTAGACACTGAGGTTTCTACTTTAAACTAATCTAAAAGTGCCAACATCACAGCAGAAGATGGAGGCCAAGAAGAAGGAGAGAGGCTGGACATGCTTAGATTCTTCTATCTTGCCTCTTGAACCCCCATTCTAAAAACTCTAAAAATCTACTTTTTTCACTCTGTGACAAACTAACTATTATTCTACTTAGACTTTCGTGGCTTGCAGATCCTCATATAAGGTTGGTAATTTTTTCTATGGGTCACACAAATCAGACAAATCAGGTGTTGAGTGGTTTTGCAGATCTGATGTTTTCCCACCTTAAACCCTAAATAAATCCTGCACGTTTCCCACCGAAGCCCAGCTGTCCCACTCTGCTCTGTTTGATGGGAACGATGTGCCAGGAATGCTCCCTGACAGCGCCTGTCCAGCTCAGCTCAAACACTTCAAAGGGTGACAAAAGGGACAAGGAGTGGCTTTAATTCTAAACTTCCACATCAAAAATATTGTCACAGGCTGCATGCCATCCATTTAAAAGTGGAGTGTGAACTGAGTTTGCCTGGAGAAATGTTTAGGGATTTTGCTAGCCAGTTTTGCTTAAGATTCCAAAAGCTGAAGACTACAACATCCACCTAAGTTTTTGGAGGGATTTTATTGGGTTTGGGGGGGGAGGATGGTTTGGGTGTTTGGGTTTTTTGTTTTTGTTTGGGTTTTGGTTTGTTTTGTTTTTCTTGGGGTCTTTACTTGTTTGCTTGTTTTAGGGGATGGTTTGTTGGTGTTTCGTTTGTTTTGGGGTATTTTTTTGCGGTGGTCATGGGGTTTTGCTTGCGCTGTTTTCTTAGGGGCGGCTGCGGGTGTAAGGCTTTTTGTGTTTTTCTTTTTGTTGGTTTCTAATGAGGAAACGTCTTTACATCATTAAAAACCTGCGTCCAGAGCTTGACTTTTTTTTTCACCAAGAGCACGTTCTTCCTTCTCCTTCGGCACAAACATCCCACAGAATGAAGAAACCACGGCCCCACTCCGGAGCCAAGGCGGGCAGCCCGGGCTGCCGCGCTCCGCCTGCGGGGCCGGGCGGGAGGCGGAGTCCCTGCGGGGAGAGCGGCTGCGGGGCTCGCACAGCGAGCGAAGGGCAACGGGACGATGCCTCCAGCGGTGTCTCCTCGGCGCGAAGCCCCGACAGCCGGAGCGCGGAGCCGGGCCGGGCCGGGCCGGGCCGGGCCAAGGAGGCGCGGTCGCCATGGAGACGCGTTGGGCCGCGCTTCCTGCCGGTGCGGCGCCACTACTGCCCGGCTGGAAACAGCCGAGGCGGCGCCGGCGGAGCTGCAGGGCGTAAAGCTCAGCGGGGGAGAGGAGGGTGTTTCCCGCCGGACGAGTTAGGCATGCGCTGCCATGGATGGTGCGGGGCAGGTGGGAGCGCAGGGCGGCCGCGGGGCCGGGGAGGGACCGAGGGGTCTGGGCTGGACCGAACCGGACCGGACCAGACCGGACCGGGAGGGGGATTACGGAGCTGCGGGGAAGGGCGGCGGGAGGGCTCCGGCAGTGCTGTGCGAGGCCGCGGCCTGGGCCGGCCTGCCGCGGCCTCCCCGGTGCCGCCCGCCGCGGTTGTGCGGGGAGCGGTGCCGGAGAGCGCGGCTCCGGGGCGGGCAGGACGGGACCTGTGCTGTGCCCCGCACCACGAAGCAGTTTTAGTGCTGAAGTGGGGGAAAAAAAAACCCAAACCTTTTTTTTTCCTTTTTTTGTTTGTTTCAGAATTAATTTATAGTTATAGAGCTTGTGTATTTGCAAAACTCTTACCTACTGGCAAGAGTAGAGTGTTCTTCTTGGGATTCCAGCACACCTAAGAATGAATCTGCGTGAAGCTCAAGCATTGCCATTCTGTTACTGGCTCTTCGTTCTCTTGTTTATTTTTTTTTTCCTTTCTGGGTCATTAACTTGATGAAAGATGTCCAGAATTAAAACCCGCATTACTAGTTAGGTTTTGCATAGTGACCTGTGCCAACCCGGTATGTTTTGGTTCATTTCTGTTTATCTGTTTTCACGTGCTCTCCTGCTTTAAGAAAGTTGACTTCCTACTCAGCAGGACGAAGAAAAAGTCATTTTGTAAAAACAAACACACACCTTTTCTTGTGTTTTCTTGCATGGACCTTATTCCCATTTTGAAAAATGTCACACTTTTCTGTACTTCATGTTTTTATGTGTTAAGTATGGTATTGCTTCAAAGTCAAAAGTTTGCTTTAAAAAGTGTCTGTATAAAAGGTGTGTCTGTAACCTGGGGTGTTTCTAAGCAGTTCATTTTACATACAAAATGATTTTTAAAGAAGTATGGGTGGCTTCTGAACAGGATATGCTGAGGCACTTGGATAGGAAACAAGATTTCACATTTGACAGGCTGTGGGATGGAATGGCCATGTGAATTTAACTTTTTTTGCACAGTAGTTCTCATACAATGGTGTAGAGGTGCTTGAGGGGAACAGTCAGTTCTGTGATCCTGCAGTTTGCCATATCCTTGGTTTTTTTTTTTTTTTTTTGCCTTTTCTGTTTCTCTTCCAGGTTGTGATTTCATGGATTTGATTTTCTAAGGCAGTGCTGAGGAAGGGACTACAAACCCATCAGGCCTTGGAAAGGATGGAGCAGAAGGACTGGTACAAGGTCCTGGGGGCCAAACCTTCAGACAGCCCAGCAGAACTGAAAAGGAAATACCAAAAACTTGCTCTGTTGGTAAGGCTGGATTTGGTCTTTGGGATACACTGATGGATTTCTTGCTTCTTTTGTGCCAGGGTCAGGATTAAATGTGTGAGAAGGTATTTCTTGTCTGGACTCAGATGTTTATGGGTTCTTACTCTACAGTCTCACAAGCTGTGAGTTCTACAGCACTTCACTCTAACAAACTGAAAATGGAGCCCCATCTCTCTCTCTACAAGGCCTTTTAAGGATAAACTCCAATTTAGAAATGGCACCTAAATTATTTTTACTTTTAACCCAATAACCAACCATGCAATGTGGGCTTTTCTATCCAATTACACAAACCCACCCAAACCCATGGAGAAGAAGGTGAAGGATCAGCCTCCACCCTAAAACCTCCATGTTGTTTTATATATATTACCATATTCTAAACCCTTAAACTCTAAGTTTCCGACCCTGTGATATCACACATTTCCAATGCCACACCCACAATCCCAGTTCTGTCATTCCATTTTGGAAGCCTTCTCCACAGCCTCAGGTCAAATGCAGTGCTCTCTTGAGGATCTGTGCCTTTCAGCACACAATGTCTAAAATTCTCAGCATCTAGGCTTCCAACAATACACCCAAGTCATTTTTATAAACCAATAAAGTAATAGTTGCAGGCTTTGTTTTTGCAGTTTTTGTGACTGATCAGATGCAACCCTTGAGTGCACAAAGCAAAAAAATAAGTTTCTTTCTTAATAGTCAGCAGTAATGAAATAAAAAATGAATAGGAGGAAAATGTGTTCATTTTATTGGAAAGCTTCTGATAAGTTTTTGTGGAGTTGTATTCTTGGTCATGCATCAAGACTTCACATTCACATTCTGTGAATTCCCCTAATTTTTTCTGCCCTGCTGCTCTATGTCCGTGAGAATCTCAGAGCTTTACCAGATTATTTGTGTGATTCTTGGTTATTCTGTTTTACTCCCTCCCTTGGATTCAGGCATTTTCCTGAAAAAGTGCTCTGCCTTGGGTTTCTGAGGAAAGTGGGGTGTCTTTTTTGGTACTGTTGACTCTTTTCAGCTGAATTTGATAGACAGATAGAATTCCCAAGGTAACTAAATTACTGTTTTTTAAAAGCTGGTGACTTGATAGGGAAGAAGAAAGGCAAGCAGATCTCAGTTTTTGTAGAAAAACTCCCTTTTCTGGAGGAAGCTGCTAGCTGGGTTGCCAGTATTGGCAGGGTGTTTGTTGGAGCATGTGCATGGCAGATCTGAAGTGGTTTGAGATGTCAAAATGAATGTGATAAGAAGATGGGATGTTTAAGGGAGATAAAGAGAATGCCAATGACCAGGAGACTGAGTTTTGTTAGAGTTGAAGTACATTCATGGGTTTGGAGGGAAGGTTGTTAATTTTTATTTCTAATCACTCTAAAAACAGTTTTAAAGTTTGGTCATTCCACCAGTATGTTCCAATTTTGCACATCTTGGTATCCTTCAGCAGGATTTGCTAGGCACCCCCTCCTGTACCTCTCTTCCTTCCCAGTGCCTCCTGTGAGCTCATTTCTTTGCCTGAAACTGATTCTGTACTTAGCCTTAAGTTCTACACCTGGCAAGATGTTTGTGTGCAGATTCTGGACATAAATCCTTTGGTTCTCATTATTAAACTTTGATTATCCTAACTTAGGAGAGGGCTTTGGAAGCCAGGTTTCTTAGTTCTATTTTGAATAGAAATCATTGCTTTCTTGGACCTCCTTATGGTTTTGTTCTATTGAATTGCTGGTAAAATGTGAGTAAAAGATTAATAAAGGTCTGTTTGTTCCTAGTGGTGGTCAGGGGACCATGGTGTAAAATACCTCTTCTGTCCAGGTGGGGCTAATTTAAACTGAATACTGTAAAATATATTTGCCTATGAAATGATGTATAATAATGGAATTAAAATTACAGGTGTTGTTCAGAGCTGTTACAGAGGTGAAGCTTTCGTAGTCCCTTTCTTGTATGAAGTTTTTACAGTTGTGTTATGGAGCTGTACTTCAGTGTAATGTCATGTCATTGTTTTGGGGTGTATGAAGTGAAAATTAGCAAAGTTTACAGCTGTGTGTCTACATCTCTAACTGTAGTTTCAGAAGATTAAAGTATTGGTTCAATTCACAAGCATTTCTTTATCACCTGTGTATGCCCAACCTGATTGGTTAGTGCTCTTTATTTGAAAAGTCAGTGAGAAATGGTAGAGAAAGTGAAGATACTTCTTTTTGTTTTTCTTTTAGTGTCTGTGATGGATCCCTCTGACTAAAAAGAGATATTTACTGATGTTTATTTGGGAAAACACCTACAAGGCAGATCTGCTGACTGTCTGTGGTTGTTACCATATGTCCTGCTCATCTTTTAGCTGAACTGTTACAGGTTCTGCTTGATGCTCTCCATCCTGATGCAGCACTCCCCAGTCACTCTGGGCTCCTTAAAGCATGGTGCTGATGAGAATACCAAGGTTTTTATGCACCTCCATAGGCTGTAGGAGAGACTGGAGGGCACAGCACGTATCTTCTCTTAGTTACAGTAGGAAGGTGCCTCGGTTGGAAAGGTTCCATGGCTGGAAAAATTGTAAGACATTGCTGAAAGTCTGCCATGGCATGTTAACACAGAAATGTTAACACATGGCATGCGGACTTCCAAATATTGGATTTATCAGGGGAGTGTTGCTGAATGTTGGTTTTATCCTGGTGCTGTTCCCTAGTCATCCACTGTTCCCTGTTAGTGAGAAGTACAGCCCTGGCTGGATCTGTTGTGTCACCTTCTGTGTCCTTTCAGATGAAGTCACTCTCTGCTCCCCAAACTGTGGTAACTTCTCTGCTCCAAGTGCCCAGCTGCTCCTTGGGCTCTCTGCTGCAGCTGGTACAAGTGGCACTGCTATTGCCAAGGGCTGCTTGCAGCTACATGCAGCTTTTTAGAAGCTGGAATAAAAGATTCAAATAAAAGATTCCATGTCAAATTTTATGGTCAGTGCAGAATGGTTTCCAACTTTTATGTAGCTGCAGAAGTTAATCTCCTGAAGGATTATGTTGTGTTCATAGCCTTAAGTCCAAAGGTGTGGAAAGTGACTTGCATGTTGGAAACCAGCTGCAATTAATGTGACATTGATTCTGAAATCATGAATATTCTGATCACACTTAGCATCAAGCAGAAGAGATGGTGGAATTTCTTTTATAAACATAATTCTGCTCTTAAAATAAAAATGGCAAATCTCTGAGTCCAAGCCTTTTTTGAGTGATCCCCAATGCTTCATGTTGAGCATTTGCTTTTTGCCATCTGCTATTTTCTGTATTTGTCAACACATGTATGCTTAGCATCTTGAAGGAACAGGCAGATGTAAAATTTCCAAAGCTAAAAAGAGTTGGAGATCTTGCCATATGTCATCCAAAAGATGAATATAATTGCAGCTAAATCTCAGGATTGACCTTAATAATACAAAGTAGTACACAATTAAGAGTGATTGAATTGTAGCTGTGTAAGAATGACTTCATCAGGGCAAATTTGCTTAAAACTGGTGAATTCTTAAAGACAAACCCCTTTTTATTAATTCTAACAAATTGGCGATGGAAAAGGTTAATAACCCAGAAGGAAACTGTATGTAGAAACCCTACTGGAGGGAATATATTTTTCTTTACTGCACTTAAAAATACATTTTTTTAATTTGGTCAGGTCACAACATGTATGCAAGTGAATTATTTTACTATAGATAATATCAGTTCACTCCTTAAGAATAGTACTAATTTGATACAGAAAATGAGTTTGGGCTAAAACTAGGGACTTTTTTTTCCTGCCACACCTGATTATTTAAGTATCTTATAAAATTTCCTTGAGACTTCATTTTTTTTCTAATAATTCTTGTGTACTTAGGTGACTCTGATAAGTGGATCATCTTAATACTCTATTACTGTAAGGATCAGCAGCAGCTGAAGATGATAGACTTGAGGCCCAAGATGCAATGGGCCATTATCAGTTCTATATAAAACTTACTTTTACAAGAAAATAAAACTTCTGTGTATGCAGGTTCATACTCTGGCACACAGCTCCAGCCAGTAATTCGGAAAGGAGAAAAAATGTGAGTGCTTTGAAACCAGCAGAGATTCCTTGGCTGAGTCTTACAAACTCGTGCTGAAATGCTTTCTGAAGCACAGAAGAATTGTAGTTCCCATTCTCTGAAAGGAATCCAGCAAATTCTGAAAATTAATATCTTGCTGAAGTGGTAGGAGTAGATCTTTAATCTTCTGTCCTCAGAACGTGCTGGTGGGTTTGAGCTATTTGGGATCCACAGCCTTTTATCCCCAGTTACATACATGTTGGTTTCAGCAAGGTGATTTCTTAAATGGATAAATGGGTTTTGTGCTCTGTGCTTGGTTTTTTTAAGGAATCCATTCAGCTTTTAGGAAGGGCAGTGCTTATGTTCCATTTCCCAATGTGTATAAAATCAACAGAAGATAAAATTAGAGCAACAGAAATAGGACATCCAGGGGACTCACACATACACACCCCTGTCTTCTTATTTTTGGCACAATTTTTGCATTTGCTTTTGGTCTAGCACTTTGTTGTCAAATAATAAGTTGTCAGATTGTTTTTGAATTTTTATGTAGCTGCTTTATATCTGAAAACTGCTTTTCACCAGGAATAAAGTCACCAAACCCATAAGCTTTGTCTAGCTAAAAATCAGGTGTCTGTTCCTGTTGATGCTGATGATATTATAGGATACCTTTCAACTGGAAAAAAATTATTGTGCAAGAAAATTATATGCTGCTGTTACAATGTGTGCCCTAATCTTAAAGAAAATCCATGTAATTTGAGCAGGCAGTAGCAAGAAGCTCTTATTTTAATATGGTAAGGAAATAAAATATATGTGCCACTTACAACTATGTGCCACTTAACACAGAGTGCTACAAAGATTATCTTTTTTATCAAAAGGGGTGGTGTGTGTATAAATACGAAGTGTTCAGGTGCTTACTTGATCTGTTTGAAAGAGTAGAAGATTTGCAAACAGAGCATCAGGCACAGGTGAGAATGACTCTCAGCAACAGAAAACAAGGAAATTAACAGAAATTTAATTTAATGAGGCAAAATTACTTCAAGAAGAGTTTATTCCATGGAACATGTTTAAAGGAAAAACATAAGATTTTCTGAAGAGCAAAAGCTCTGTTACTGATTTCTGTACTCATCTGAATTCTGCAATCACAAGAAGTGCAGAGGGTGTCATACATGTAAAGTTAAAGAGCTGCTCGTTCTTTTCTTGTGATTGTTCTTTTTACGTTTGTTGCAAGGTAAATTCAGTATTACTCCTGAAAGGACCTGCCTACTGAGGAACTTCATGCTGGGTTTAAGTTGAGAATTTGAAACTTGAAGATGAAAACACTTTGAGTTTTGTATTGGAAGTCTGATAATAGTGCTTTTCATGAGATTCAGGCAGTGTAAGTATTCCCCTTTCAATATCCTTGGGCAGGTGTTTTTTTTTTTTATTTGCATAGCAGCACACTTGTTAGAAGCCTTTAAGAGATCATCATGCTTAGCTAATTCTAACTTCACCTAACTGGTAGAAAATGGATTTGTAATTTGACAATATAAACAGAACAAGTTCAGTGGAGTTAATCTAATAGCTACAGAGGGAAAGATAAGCATCAAGTTTAACACAAAGGACTATTGTTTCAATGCTCAGGGTGGATTTACTCTGAGCTGTTCCCTACATCTCATCTATTAATTACCACTTAAATAAAAAGAAGGGGACATGTTTTCAACTTGAGAAGTTGATTGTTAGCCTAGGTAGTACCAAGTGAAGCTCAGTGCTAGAGAAGTCACTAATTCAAACAGCTTCATTAGCCAGGTCATGGTCCTGCTGCTGTTTAAACTGAGTTATGTGATTTATTCACCTGACTCTGGTGTTGGTTTTTGTTTGGTTGACATTGTAATGTGTAATGATTTTTTAAAGATGCAGGTGAATTTTAACAAGTGCCTGGGGTGTGAATATCCCTGCAGAAGAAGTTTTGTCTTTAACTTGCTTAGAATGTGAGAACCAAATAAGCCAACAATAGTGCATTGCTTATTCAGGCAGTTCAGCCAGTTCTGAAAGTAATGTTAGTTTTTTTATTATTATTTCTAAATTTCATCTGGGTTATTGTCTACAGTTCATTTCTTATAATGAGCAGCTTCTGGTACCTCACCCTCTGTAGATTTATGGTTCATACACAACAGAATGGGCACCAGGCAATTGAAATGGGAGATTTGGCCAGTATGTGCTTGGCCTTCGATGTCTTTTGTGCTCTGCAGAGGAATCTGATGCCTCTCTTGAACGCTTTGTGCCCTGGTTATGTAAGTTATTCATTGTAACATATATTTAAAAAAGGATCTATACTCTGTTTGGTAGACTTTTTGTGAAGGGTGTTCAATACTCACACATATTCACTATGTCCTGAATCAGTATAAAATAAAAATTCTGATCAAAAATAAAATCTTTAGTGGTTTATTAAATGCCATAAAGATACTTCTTTAATATTTGCAGGTGTTCTTCCAGCATTTTTAAGTAATTTTGGGCAGTCTGCTTTTTATCTCATTTCTAACGAGAGATGTTTGAAATAAAAATCACTTAGAAAAAGATACAAATTAAGGCACAAAGACGGAGGCTACAAAGAGCAGCATAAAGCTTTTATATCACAAATGTTCTCGTTGTTCTGATGTTTGAGCAGCCACAGTCAAGAGTACCTTGAGCTGTTCAGCATTTCCATATCAGACCATGCACTCAGGTGTCCATTTCAGAAATTGTAAGCACTAGGTCGGTTATTTAAAGAAGCTCTAAGTCCAAAACAATGGTCTGGATGAAGGGTGATAAAAGTAGAATCAATCATGTTGCAATGGCTGTGTTTATATAAGGATCTCTTTTGGCTGTTAAACAAAATTGACCATGTTTGTGTTGAATCTCAGATAGTTATTACATTTTTTCACATATTGTCCTGTGATGTACTAACCTGTAAAATTCAGTTTTTGGGAGACTTGTTGAGTTTTTTATTATTTAAATAAATAATCTGTGTCTAATTTTGTCTTCTATTTGAAATACATAATAAAATTATTATTTTGTTTAAGCGACACATTCTCATGTTCCTTCTTTCCTCCATCTTTTCACACTTTGGAGTCAGAAAATCCCCATCTGAATGATGTAACTGTCCCACCCTCCATCTTCTCCTGGCCTCACTGCCTCACAAATGCTTCCTCATCTCCCAGTGAGCTCAAGTGCTCAGCAGACATGAGCTCATTGACATGATTTAATGCAGAAGTGAGTTCATGTACCTGAGTTCATGTATCCTTGCCTTGTAGGATACTTTGTGAGTAGCTTATTGCTCCAGAAAAAAAAAGTTCAGCTTTTTGTGCTCTGCCAGTCACTTGGATAAACTCTCTGTCGTTTAATTTTCAGTAAATTAAAGGTGATGTTTCAAGGCTGAAAAGTCAGTTGCCAGCTATTGACTGAGTGTTGTCCAACTTGACCCTTCATTGTTATTCCTACTACAATATCAATAATGAAAAAATTCAGTCTGTTTTGTTTGGATTTATGACCTAAGAATGTCCATAGTCAGCGAAGGTAAAGATGAATGAGTTTGCTGAGCAGCATCTTAGCTAAAACATTTTTCTTTCCTTGGCAGAACATTAGATTGTAACTCATGAGGTGTTTGAGGAGAGGCTGAGCAGGAGCTGCTCTTTCAAGAGGTTCTTACCTTCTGTCAGAGCAATCCAGGCTTGGCAGTGCCAAGGATGGGCTTGGGAGGGTTCTCCCAGTGAAACTCTGGAATGTGGGAAATGGGTTTGTAGGGAGTTCTCAAAAACTGACAGAAAGCTCCCAAAATGTGCATCTGTATGTAAACTTTGAGATAGAAATGGTGGCTTAGAAATGCCATGGAGTAGGACGGACAATGCTGAGAGAGAAATGGAAACACAAACAAGTTTCAAAGGATGGCCTTGCAAATAAGACTGGATACTCTGGAGAAACAGAACTATGAAAGATGCATTGTAGATGATTGGCTTTAAGGCATTTACAGCATGGTGTGGCAAAAGCTGACAGGCCAAGAAATACTTAGAGTGTATTGTAATTAGGAAATAATTGGCTGCTGATTGTGATGGTGTGAATTGTAACATCTGTGTTGTCTCACCCTTCACATGAGACTGAAATAGGAATACCAGTTTTTAAAACACCTCTCAGTTACCCCATCTCTGGGTTAGAAAAGGGTTAAATCCCCCACTGGAAATGTTGCTGTTGAAACTCAAGGGATGAAAACTCAGATTATTCCTTGCTGCTAAGCTTTGACTTTACCTTTCCATCTCCTCCCTTCTGAAATGGGGCAGTTGTGTAAATGCTGAGACTGCCTAGATGGAGTCTTATGAAATACCAGTCCCAGAGGTCAGTGGTGAATTCTGGTGAGTGAGCAGAATATTCTGGATATCCTGGATTCTCCCTCAAAGTTTGTCCCTTCAGCATTGTGGGGACATGCTGCCAAAGTTGTTTCCTTGCTGCAAATGGAGAAATTTGCCAAATCAAAAATCAGAAGTTAGATGAACAGCAAACTGGTGATCAGTCCAGGTAGGAACACATCCTTCAAGCCTATGAATAAATCCAATACAAATTAATTTCAAAGTGTGTGTGATTCCATAAGTTATGTTTGGAATAGTTCTGTCACTGTGGCTGTGAATTCTTGAAATAATGCTCACTTTTATTTATTGCTGCTGTTGTTAGGGGTTTTTTTCTGCTGTGTTTTGGGTTGTTTTTTGTTTTTTGTTTTTTTAATACTGGTTTTTACAACTGAGTAAATTCTGTTAATAAGTAGCTTTTAATGTCCATTTTAAACGTTATAATTCAGCAAGGGCCAAACCTGTTATTTTGAGATCTCAAATGGCTTCAAACACTGTAGGGATTCTGTATTGCTCTCAGAGATGGGGAAAGCTGAAAGAAATCGTTTCAAGTAAACAAAAAATCAAAACCTTGGTGTGCAAGTGGTGGAGTTCTGGTTGCTAATAACTCGTTTTTTAAAAGCCCTGTACTCTGCAGCTGAAGTGCCTTGGGGACTTGGATTATTTTGCATTATGCTTAAAGCTGGGAGGCTGTTTTCAGGTATTCCAAAAGAATTGGAAAATGAATGGGACACTTTGGTTTGGAATGCTGAGAGGATAGCTGTGGGTACCTGGCTTTGCCTGCAAAAGGGTTTGCCTCCCCAGTTTTTCAATAGTTTAAACAACCCTGCTCAGTTTGGTTATCTGGAGTGGGTTTTTGTTATTGTTGTGGTTGTTGTTTGTTTGGATTTTTTTTTTTTTAATAATAAAACAGAGGATTTGGGAGTTTGCTTTCACATAAAACTGTTTTCCTAACCATTTGTTTTTCTGGAGTTATTATATGACCAGGGCCACAATAATCCATGCCTAAACAACAGAACATTGTTCAATGTGAAATTATTGGTGTAAATTGTGAGCACAGGAGCCAGAAATTTAGAAAAAATCTGAAATTCCCTTTCTATTTTTACCTTTATACTACTGTAAATTTAAGTGGTTTTTCCCCCCCTTCATTCCTTTGCTGGTTTTTGATGGATTTTCTGTTTTTTCTTCTCCTGCTGTATGGTGTAGTTTTCAAAGGGCTTTTTGAAGTACCTCTTGAGGTTCTTGGGTCACTCTTCATTGGAAAATAAGGAGCCATGGAAAGAGAGGAAAATGAAAGAGAGTCTGTTTCTAAAAATGTACCTTTTGGTAACCATAGCTTCTGGTTTTTCTCCTCATTTTCATTAGCCAAAGAATTGTTTTCTTCTGTTTATACAAACAACAGTTGATATTCTTTTCCATCAATAGAAAGTGAAAGTTTTACACTTGATTTTTTTACTCTGAAGGGCTCTAAAGTAGCAAAGAGTGTGGAAGTTGAAAGTAGCAGGGTGATGCTACAAAGCAGTTGCATTTGAAGTAGATTTAAGCAAGATACCTTCAAAGAAAAAAAAAAAAAAAAAAAAAAAAAGAAACCCAGTGTGGAAATTAATGAATTTGTGGCAGTGTAATTTAGTCTGTGGGGGGTTTTTTTATTGCACTTTGAGGACTCCAGTAATTTTCAAGAGTTGGCTGCACTGGATTGATAGTCCCATCCTGTGTGTTCACTGTGCAGCTATCACTGAACACCCATTTTGTGTTCTGCATACCTGTTGCACATTGCTGTGTACATTTAATCCTAATTTTTTCTTTCTTTCTTTTTTTTTTTAAATTCTGTCTGGTTTTAAAAGAAAGGAATTTGGGTTGTCTGTTGGTGTTTTCTTTCAAAATTATGGGTAATGAGTAACTAAAATGTATGGGGAAAATTCATTTTACCTCCAGAGTACTGTCTTGGGGATGTTTTGCTGCAAATATTTGATTTACAGCAAGTACTTCCTTATAGTTACAGCTATAGCAACAACAGTGTTACCTGAAATATTTCTGTTCTGGTGGATTTTATTTGTCTCAGACAAAGGTGTAGGTGTGCTGTGCTGGATGTTGTGTGTACAGTGGTAATTTCCGGCCAGAAGGTTGTGGAAAAGATGAATAATGTGTGTAAAACATGCAAGCAGTGGAATATTGTGTGGGAAGATTGATACTTGCACAATAGTTTTGATCATGGCAGATTATAAGGAGGAAGAAGGGACAAGAGTGGGCACAACATTGTCACCCACATGTTCTATGAAAAATCCTTTCCTTAGGATTTTTCCTCCTGAGAAGCTGAGAGGCCTCAGGAACAAACTGCAAACAATGATTCTCTGCTGCTGTGGAATGCAGCAGGTGGATCTGGGATTGGTCTCTGTGGTTGTTTCTCATTAATGGCCAATCCCAGCCCAGCTGCCCAGACTGTCTGGGTCACAGACAAACCTTTGTTATTGATTCCTTTTCTATTCTTAGCCAGCCTTCTGATGAAATCCTTTCTTCTATTCTTTTAGTATAGTTTTTAATATAATATATATAATAAAATAATAAATCAGCCTTCTGAAACATGGAGTGAACTTTATCGTCTCTTCCCTCATCCTGAGACCCTTGTGAACACCATCACACAATTTCCACCAGCTAACTGATCAATGAGAAATGTTAGAAAAAAAAACCACAGAAGAGGTAAGTTCTAAGAGATGAGAAGGAAAGTGAAATAGTCATCCTGTATTTTTCCCCAAATGAGGAACATTTCCCATGAGAAAGACTTATCCTGGAGATGGGCAGTGCAGGCTGTCATTAGTGCCAAGGCTGGTAACAAAATCAGGTAGGGCAAGGCTAAAGCTGTTCAAAAGTTGTTTGTGTTTGGGGGAAGAAAGGAAGAAGAGATGGACTGAAGTAATGAATCAGGTAGATCTATCCCTTGCTCCTTTGTCCACCTGCCTTGGGACTGACATCCTCTGGGCAAGTCTGAATCTATGAAAAGATTGAATGTCACAGGGAGCTCCTCACTCTGCTTCTCCTCTTGGCAAGTGGAAGAGGAGACTCCTTGCAGTTCCCTGCTAACTTCTGCCCATTGAGTGAGCATGTTGCAAGGACTGGCTGGGGACTAGGAAGGCAAGGTTAGAACCTGGCACCGTCCTTTTCATGGAAGTGAACAACTTCCACATTTTGGAGAGAATGCTTTGCAACATCAGTGAAAATAAAAAAGCGCCTTCAAAGTCATCTTGGTTTGTGCTGGTTTGAGATAAAAGCACTCCTCTCTTTTTTTTCTTTATTTTATTTTTTCTTTTCTTTTTATTTCTTTTTTTCTTTTATTTTCCCTACTTTTTCTTTTTTCCTTTTTTTTTTCCTTTTTTTCCCTTTTTTCTTTTTTTTTTTTCCTATTGTTTCTTGCTCTGTGTACAAGAAAGTCTGCGATCCCGGCAGTTCAATTTAGGAAGACTTTTTTTTTTTTCTTTTCTTTTTTATCTCCTTTTTTATTTTTTTTTTTTCATATTTTTCCTATTTATTTCTTTCTTTGTGTGCAAGAAAGGCTGTGATCCCATCAGTTCAGTTCAGGAAGACTTTTTTTTCCTTTTTCTTCTTTTTTTTTCCTTTTTTTTTTTTTTTTTTTTTTTTCCTTTTTTTCTTTTTCTTTCCTATTTTTTTCTTGCTCTGTGTACAAGAAAGTCTGTGATCCCAGCAGTTCAGTTTAGGAAGACTTTTTTCTTTCTTTTTTTTCCCTTTTTTTTTCTTTTTTTTCCTTCTTTTTCCTATTTTTTCTTGCTCTCTGTACAAGAAAGTCTGCGATCCCAGAAAGAGGTTTTTTTTTTCTTTTCTTTTTTATTTCCTTTTTATTCTTTTTTTCCTATTTTTCCTATTTTTCTTGCTCTGTGTACAAGAAAGTCTGCAATCCCAGCAGTTCAGATGAGGAAGACTTTTTTTTTCATTTCTTTTATTTCCTTTTTATTCTTTTTTTTCAAATTTTTTCCCTATTTTTTTCTTGCTCCGTGTACAAGAAAGACTGCAATCCCAGCAGTTCAGTTTAGGAAGACCTTTTCTTTTTTCTCTTTTCTTTTCTTTTCTTTTCTTTTCTTTTCTTTTCTTTTCTTTTCTTTTCTTTTCTTTTCTTTTCTTTTCTTTTCTTTTCTTTTCTTTTCTTTTCTTTTTTCTTTTCTTTTCTTTTCTTCTTTTTTTTTCTTTTTTCTTTTTTTTTCCCTTTTTTTCTTTTTTTTTCCCTATTTTTCCTTACTCTGTGTACAAGCAAGTCTGCAATCCCAGCAGTTCAGTTTAGGAAGACTGCAGGGGATGGAGCAAATATTGAAGAAGATCAGTGACCTTTGTGGCTGGCCCTGGCCCCTCTGCTGGGGCAGTCCGAGGAACAAAGCCGGGCTTTGCTGTGCCCTGCTCAGCATTAGGTGGCAGTAGCGTGTTGTATTTGGCAGCTGCTTTGTCCTTGCCTTTTTCCCTTTGGTGTCTTCGGTGCAGTGCCATCAATGGAAGAAAGGTGTATTTGATTTCTCGCAGTTTTGATGAAATGCTGATTTCTGCTTTGGCTGTGGGGCCTCTGTCCCGTGTGCAGAGGTGGGATTGGAGTGCTAGGGTGTGTCCATGATTGATTTTCTGGTCTGTGGTACCTATCAGTGAAAACATTAAGCACACAATTCTGGTGATAAATATGCTGTTAATGCCAGCTGAGTTTAGTTCTGCAGCCCTTACTTCTCATGAGCTGTTATCACATCTAAACATAATACAGCCTGCTGGATGAAGTAGGTTTGGGGCTTTTTTTTTTCTTTTTGTCTTTATTCTTAGATAAAAAACAATCTTAGGCTCAAGAGAAAGTTGGTAAGGAACATAATTAACCTTTCAGCTCAGTGGTATTATTGTCACTGCAGGTCTTGGGCGAGTGCAGTTGCCTTGTGACCCTTCTGGGAGGGTGTTTCTTCCCTTCATCCTTGCTTCTCCCAGGTAGAGGATCTCAAGGATTCCAGAATGCTGTGTTGCATTGTATTCATTGGGCAGGATGATCAATTAATGGAAGAAGAGCAGGAAAGTGTTGACAGAACATGCTCCCTAATTAGTACCTGATGGACCATGTTGGCCACTGTGGTGTTGTCTCAGGGTGGCAACTGTACAAGACCTTTGGATGCAAAACAGACCTGTGGAAAAGCCAGGCAGGAAGTCTTCAGTGCTGAAATATTTCCCTTCCCACTGCAACCCTGGGGGCAGCTCCATCCTTCACAGAAGGAGCACATGCCCAGTTCTCAACCCTGTGCTTTGTCCATGCCTTGCTCTGAAGTCATGTAGCTTTCTGTTTGCTCAGATATTTTTTAATGGAAAAGCTACACCTCCAAATAGGTGTTCTTTTTTATTTTTTTAAAATAAAACTGTGTAGTAAGAGAGAAAGACAAGGGCAGCAAGATTTCCTGATGGCTCCTGTGATCAAATGGCAAGCAAAAGGACTCTTAAGTGAGGAGCACCACAGTGCTGGGTTTGGGTTTCACAGCAGGGCTCCAGTGTTTTTCAGGTGAAACTTGTGAATTGAAAGCACTTTGAGTCTAGGAAGGTGGGATGCCAGAATTATTTAGTTACTGGTAATGAGTGGGTTTTTCCCATTCGTTTTTATAAGTACATTGGTAATTAATTCACATTCTTCATTCAGAAGTTCCTCCTGCAATTACAGAAGTTTAATGTTTACATGGGTAAATTAAAGATCTTTTCTAACTCGTTTTCTCCTGCCTTTTAAACTTCTTTGTTTTACTGAGATAAACATCTTCCTGTTTCAGAATATTGAGTAAATAACCTCTCTTTTTTGTGTATTTTTTTTTTACCCTGCCCTAATTTTACAAGTTCAGCTGGTGAAGTTGGAAAATGGCTTCTTGCTGTGACCTTTCAGTGAGTGCCACAGGGTGGGGGCCAAGTGCACGTTGGGGACATTTTCCCTGATTGACACAGGTGGCTAAAACATGCTTTTCTTAGATTTTGTTAGCCAAAAGTTCAAATACTAGTTTAATAAATGAACTAAAAATGAATGATCATTTGGCCTGTGCTCTGCTTTAAAACCCATCCCAGAATGGATTGTGCAAGAAGAACAGTTGGGCCCTAGAGCGCAGCAGCCAGCGTGACAAAAACCAGAGCAAATGCTCATTTGGAGGCCTGGGTGCTCACCTAGGGCTGACATAGGCATGGAAAAGATATAATATATAAAATATATATCTATTATATATATAATTTTATATATGTTTATAATTTATACATATCATTTTATATAATAACATAAATTATAAAATATAGTTTATTATAAATAGAAATACATATAAAATATATAAATATAACATAATATATAATATTATCTATTATATAGAAGAACTAAAATATATTATATAGTATATATTGCATTGCATTATATATATATAAATATATATATTTATTATTTAATTTATATTTAATAATTTATTGTTTTATTAATAATAAATTTATATTTATTTAATAATTTATATTGTTATTTTATATATATTTCTATTTAATAATATATAATAAATAAATTATAAATAAATTTATTATATATAAATTTATTATTTAATATATATTTATATTTGTGTATATTATATCAATATATTAATCGTATGTTTATGATTAATATATATTTATGTATTATATGTAATACATAAAATACATTATAGACACTGTATATATTGCATTGTATTATATATTACATATTACATATTACTATTGTATATTATATATTCCATATTACAGATTATATTTTATATATTATATTTTATGTATTATCTTTTATATATTATATGTTATATATTATATATTATGTATAATGTGCATAATACATTTTTTATATAATACATATAATATATGTAATATATACAATGTATTATATATATTATAAATATAACATATATCATGTATAATAGCAGATCTGGGGTTAATTCTGATACAAGCTGATGGGGATTTGTGGCTGAAAGTGTTCAAGGTGATGATGGAGGTGAAATTAGCCAAGGTGTTAACTTGGGGTGCAATTACAGAGCTCTCAGAGTGTTGTAATTGCACTGTATGGTTCCTTCTCTGGGCTGTGTGCAGCAGGGAGGCTGCTCAGCTTTGCTTGTTGCTGCTTTATCAGCTGATCTGGAACTTTCAAGACATGCTGCACGATATGAAAATATTGCTGCAAGCCCAGCAATGGCAGTTCAGAACTGGAACTGGGCAGTTTTGGCAGGGGTTGGGGTGGTCAGGGAGCCCACTCTCCTACACCCTGTCTAACTCAGCTGGGAGTGTTTCAGATGCAGAAGTTTAATTTGTTTGATAGCTTTAAACATTAATTTATTGAGCCCCAAGGCCAATATAAACAGAATTCCTTGTTCCTGAGGGCTGGGGGCCTGGATCAGCCACATTTTAAACTGGCTGAGGACACAGATTTCTGGGTGGGTACCCTGGATTTAAAAAAACCCCAAAGCCAGTCTGAACTTTGCAGTGGAGGCAGGGATTTCCCAGCAGCTCTCACACTGATCTCTCCTGCTCACAGTTTGAAGCAAGAGTCCCTCTGGTGAGCACTTCTGGATCAAAGCAACAAAACTCCATCTCCAAATGTAATTTTAGAAAGAGGAGGAATGCTGCACTAGGCTTAATTGTCCAAATTTGATGCCAGAGCTCTGGGAAGATGAAGACTGAACAGAGTCTTTTTGTTGAGAGAAAAAAACTGAGTACAAAGGAAATGTCAGCCTACCATAATATTTTGATTTTTGAAATAATTTTAAATAGTTGTTGATTTCTTAGATATTTATTGATGTGACTTACATATTGTGGCCAGATTGAGAGATTTTGCTTTAGGAATTGTAATTGCTTTCTCACTAAAATGTGTCCTCATGGTCTGTAAATAACCAGAGAAATGGATGCAATTATATGACCCAATCCAGCCCTTGTTTAGCAGTTAATTTCTCCAGCTTTCTATGAGCATTTGTTCAGGCCTGCACAGATTTGGTTGTTGGTTTAAATCTAGCCAAGGCTGGTGGTGTCTTAATTGCTACCACAGAGCAGCCATTTGGCCTGTGTGAGATGGATGTTGTCAAGGTACCTTCTGCAAGGCAGACATTCATCCACTGGGAATGTATCAAGAAAGTTTTCATTAATTGGTCCCTTTGTTGGCATTTGTGGCAGAGCAGCCAAAAACTGAGTATGAACAGACACTGTGTCAGGGGGTGAGATTTATTGGCAAGTCTCAGTAAAAAGTGGTATTTACTACATATATTGTGAGCAGGGGGAAAGGAGTTTCCTCCTAAGAACAGGCTGGCATTAAATTTACTGAGGTGGGGTTTTTTTTGTCTAAGGCAGGGAAATGTAACAAGAATCCAGCCTCAGTCAGAAGTTAAATAGGAAATAGCCAGTTAATACTTTTCTGCTTAATGTTGGCTGTCTTGCAGCTTCTTTTTAATGTGATGTGAAGTGTTATGATGGGCTCTGTGACGTGCAGACAGATTCACATCGACCTGTGGATGTGTCAGATGAGAACACTTGACAGGTTTTGTCCTGACTTCATTTGCTTAACCTGTAGATAATGACAATTACAGCTGATAACGTGCACACGTAGAATAAAGCAGGACAAATGTTTTTAAACAGCTCCCAACTTCCAATAGCTCCCAGTTTCGGGATTTTTATGTTCATATTAATTTCTGCATTTTGATCTTGTTGCTTCATTAAAAGCAGGAACTTCATTGTATTGCAAGGAACACACTGGTACTGGTTTGTTCATTTTGTCTAAGTGCAGCATGTTTCATTTTGTACAGAGCAAGGCTGTTTGCATGAGGCTTACTTAAACCCATTTTAACTTTTTTTTTTTTATGCCATAAATAAAATAACAGTTTGGACTTAATACTCTGAGAGGCGGAAGTTCTGATTCTGAAATTCGAATATATTGCCTGTTGGATATTGAGCTTTGATAAAAGAATAAGTAGATTGAACCCCCTCATACTGATAATGGGATTCAAAACTGCTTGGTGTTAATCTGTGCAGCTCCCATGAGGAGTCAAAGTTTCATCCTCTTGGATTCCCAGCCCTGAGTCTGGCCATGTGGCTGGGCAATAATGGCTTGGGTTTCTCTCCTCATCCAGCTGCTTCCAATGTTTCCCCCATCCTTATTTTCTGTTCTGAGCAGCAGTGTCCAGCTCCTTGTGCCAGGACAGGGCTGTCAGTGCTGTGTCCTGCTCTCATCCTGTGTTTATCCAGGGCCACTTCCACCTCTGCCATTTCAGTCCATCCAACCCTTTGCACACCACTTTTGTATGGCTCAGATCTCTTCCGGCTGCAGTTTTAATTCAGTTCTTTCATTCATCAAAAATATGCCTGCACCAGATAGGTACAGTGTGTCAAGTTTGGATTGAATTTCTCTTCCCTGACCATTGCTGAGTGTCTTTCATCACTGCTTATTTTTTCATATAAATACACATCTTTTTTACACATTCCAGAAGGTGTTGTAGTGCAGGTTGTGAATTATTTTTTTTTTTTTTTAAAGTTAATTCATAGTTGGATGGAAATCACAATTCTCATTGCATTCCATGGATAAAATACTCTAGCTATAAAATACTCTATGCCTAACATGGTGATGGGTTAAGGATGCTGAGCTACTGAGTTAATTTGAGATGTTAATATTCCATCATTTGCTCTTGCTTAAAGGTCAGGTTTAGTCATTAGATGTAGTTCTTTCAAAGGTAGAAACACTTGGTGCATCTAAGTAATCCTCTGGTAAAATCCTCCTACTTGATTTACTCAGGGCACATCTCCAGCTTTAAATATATTATATCCCTTCTTCAAATATAGGCACACATCCCCTATGGAAATAGAGCAGGAATTCAAGACTTGTCTGAACTTGTCAGCTCAGTTTAGCAAGGTGATGCCATGAGGCTGTAGATGATTTCAGAGTTAAAAATCTTTAATAAATCAGGTTGTTTAGAAATTTACTGTGCTGTAAGTGTTGGTTTTCCTCACTACTTAATGATTACTATATGACTCATTATAGTAAGTCCAGAGTAATTTAACTTGAATTTTTGAGCTCTGGTGGTTTCATCATTGTTCTATGCCTGTCATTACTTTTGAATTTAGAACCTTATCCTATGGGGAAAAAAATCTAAATGGTGTCTAATAAAAATTCTAAATAATCCTCTTAGAAGAGAAGGTCAAGAATTTAATGCAGCTGCATTTGATTCATCCTTTTGATAGTACTTTTTATTTTCTGCTGAAGAGTTCTGCAAAAGCTTGACAACTTTGCAGAAAATATTGGACAGTAGAAAAGACAAAGCTGTAGAAGGTAGAGAGTACTCCTTAGTTTGATCCTGGATAAAAAATTAAAACTGATTTCTCTTCAGTTTCCTCAGACAGAAAAAAACAAGTTTACATTTTAAAGTGGCTTACTTCAAAGTTATGTCATTTCAGCAGGGAGGAGCTTTTTATAGTTATCTATTAAAATACACTGTAGCAGATTTATTTATTTTTTACTTACAACAAGTGATTTAAAATTTGGAAGCAGTAGTACCTTTCCTAGAAAATGAAGGCTCCTGGTTTGATGTACAGAATTAGGGATGTGCTGCATCTTTAGTTTTGGAGTGAATACCCTTTACACACAAGGCAAAATAGCCACAGTAATGTATTAATTAATTACTAAATGAGAAAGGATAGCACTTTTTAAACCTTTTCTAGATAAGCAGCTTTTTCAATCTGGTCTGTGGAAAAGCAGCTGTGAGTAAAAGTTTGACCACATTAAGTGGTCCCATTAAGTTGTGTATTCCACAGTTTGTGAGGAGATGACAAATCCAGTGTCAAAGTCAGGCCTGTAAAGCTCCCACTGAGCTGGATTCAGCTGATCCTCACTGGGTGCTGTCAATGTGTGTCTTTCATCAGTGCTTATTATTTAATAAAAATAATATTTTCACACATTCCAGAAGGTGTTGTAGTGTAGGTTGTGAAAATTGTTGTTTTTTTTTTTTAAGTAATTCATAGTTGGATGGAAATCATACTTCTCACTGCATTCCAGGGATAAAAATGTCTCCCATGCAAAACCATGACAATGAAGAGGGAAGAGGAGATCACCAAAATCCATCCATTTCACCTCCTGCCATAGAAAACCAAAGCCCCAGCTCTGCTTATGCATGCAGCTCCTCTGGAGAGGGAGCAGGGTCAGCCACAAGAATCTGGTGAGTGAGGGGAGGTCCCAGAAAAGAGCATGATTTGTGTCTGAAGGGAAAAGCTTTTCACAGAAAAGGTGACAAAGTTCTGGAATGGCTGCTCAGGGAGGTGGTGGAGTCCCCATCCCTGGGTGTGTTTAACAAAGCCTGGATGTGGCACTGGGTGCCAGGGTTCAGTTGAGGTGTTGGGGATAGGTTGGACTCCATGATCTTGAAGGTCTCTTCCAACCCAGTCATTCTGGGAATTCTGGGAATTCTGGGAATGCCCAGGGAGGTGGTGGAGTCACCATCCCCAGGTGTGTTTAGCAAAGCCTGGATGTGGCACTGGGTGCCAGGGTTCAGTTGAGGTGTTGGGGATGGGTTGGACTCCATGGTCTTGAAGGTCTCTTCCAAGCCTGAATTCTGTGAAGTGCTGACATCAGAGTGTTCCCTCTGAACTTCAGTACTTGTGTAAAGTCTGTGTCTGAGTGCCTAAACAGAGTCTAAAACAACTGGAGAGAGGACACTTTGCTCTCTTGGAGAGGGAAGAGCAGGGCAGTTGAATCAAGAGAGGATTTTTGCTGCAGACAAATTCCTGGATTTTGATTAGCAAGCTAGAGAGTGGGAAAATCAGTCAGTAAGAGCATAACAGTAAGCACATAAATCCAGATGAAATGGGGTCACTGGAATCAAAGAAAAGAATAAGAGGAGTATTAGAATAAAAGGGCTGATGTTTGAGGATTTTTCTTAGTGTAGATGTAGTTTGCTAAAGGCATGAGGTGAGAAAGGCCAAGAGAGGAAGGAGCAAACATGTTCAGAAGGCATGGAGACCAAAATGGAGAGCAATAGATAGATACAGGTGCATATTTTAATGAGTAGGTCCCCTACAATGGAGTTGATGAAATTGCAGTCTAACATAAAGATTGCAGATGCTGCAGAAGCTAAATTTTCCAAATCTGTAGGAAAGGAGTTAAGGGCTATGTGTTAAATGTGAAGAATAATTAATTTTCTGCATCAATTATTATTTTTCCACAGTACTTTTGTGGTGTGTGTCTTCCTGTATTTGGCTGTCTCCTTCCTGTATAGTTCAGAATAATTTCTCAGGCAGGGTTTTGGTGCAGCCAAGGGAAAGTGTGACCAGTGTGGCAGTGTTTCCTCAGCATTGTTGGCAGGAGAGAAGCCAGTATGCTTGGGTCTGCTTTGGGCAGGCAGGCAGGAATGTTTCTGTGTATTTCTAAGAAACTGATCTGAGAAGGTATGGACTTTGTGGCCAATCCAAATACCTAGCAGTTATCTATACAGAATACAATGACTTCATGCAGTGACCAAGATTTTTTTGGTTTTGTTTGCACCATTAGAATTTTGGCATCTTCAGTTGAAGAGATAGAAAAGGGAGGAATCTCTGTGGATCACAAGAGTTCTTCAGCTGTATTTTCAGCAAGTTATGAGGTAGTCTTCAGTCTTGAGTGCAGAGGGGACTTCAAGTGGAACAAAACCAGGATTTTGTACATATGTGAGGTTGGAGGGACATCCACCTGTGTGTGGAAAACACCTGAGGTGGAAGCATTTTGCTCAGCCATCCCTGCTGTTGTTGTGCAGGAGATTTGTGTGGTTAAGACCCATCAGTGCCAATGTCAGATCCATCAGTGAGCAAACAGACTCCTTTACATTTGGGATTTTGTCAGCTACACACATTACTAGTATTCTTTCCTTTCCAAAATGAATTACAAACTCAGAGAGATTAATTTAATCAGAAATCTGCTTAATCACTTATAGAGCAGGTATTGCACATCTTAAAATCTGCTTCACATTTCAGTGCCCTAGCTGATGTTGGTATAAAGGGCACTTAAAGCTCCAGAATAAGGGAAAACTTGGTCTGTGACAGAGTTATCTGCTGGTAGGCCTGATTATATTGGAACTTATATTATATTGATTATATTATATATTGCATATATATATATTATATTGATATTATATTATATTGTATTATATTATATTGATATTATATTATATTATAGTATATTATATTATATTATATTATATTATATTATATTATATATATATTATATTATATTATATTATATTATATTATATTATATTATATTATCTATATTATACTATATTATACTATATTATACTATATTATATTATCATCATATTATATATATTGATTATATTGGAACTTTCTCAGCTTAAATGCTGTTTCCTGTTGCTCCTTCACATCTACTGAGCAATTTAAAATAGCAGAAAAAGAGATTACTGGAGATGAATTGAAGCTACAGTAAGATGGAGCTTTGAGGGTTCCTTTTCAGTAGGCATTGGGACCACTCAAGTTAGAATCTGCACAAATGAGAAACAAAACCTGTTACCATTTTAATTATTATTGCCTGTTTTACGTGGGATTTCTTGAATAACTATGTCCTTGAATAATCATTTCTTAACTAAAATGACACAATTTTGTAGCCAGTGATCCATGATTTTAAGTATTTGGATGGGCTATTGATTCACTGAACTGGAAGAAATGAAAGATGTTCAGGCATATTTTCAAAAGTAGAATTACATGTAGTATAAATTATATTTGATCATGTATATTTTATTTACCATTTAAATCATAAAAAAAGCCAGGCACGTGTAATGCAGCATTCAGTTTATCTGCAATAGCTTTAACTAAACATTGGTGCTTGTCTATAAATCTGTGTTTATGTTTAAATATTTTTTAATTTTTATTTTTTAGTTTTATACCTGTTTATGTTTGTGTTTAAATATGTTTAGCTCTGTGGAGTGTCACAAGAGCTGCCAGCACTTCCTCTTGTCCCTGTGTCGTGGTCCCCTGTGTGTACCTATTTCTGTTTGTGCAAGTCACTCTCTAGGTAATTGTCCATAAGGCCAGTGACTGGTGCTTGTGTTTAAATCTGTCTTTATGTTTAATTTTTTTATTTTTAAATTTTAAATCTGTGTTTCTGTTTAAGTATGTTTTCTCCAGCACTTCCTCTTGTCCCCGTGTCTTGGTCCCCTGTGTGTACCTACTTGTGTTTGTGCTAGTTACTCTCTAGGTAAATTGTCCATAAGGCCAGTGTGTTTAAATCTGTCTTTATGTTTAAATATTTTTTAATTTTTATTTTTTAGTTTTAAGCCTGTGTGTATGTTTGTGTTTAAATATGTTTAGCTCTGTGGAGTGTCACAAGAGTTGCCAGCACCTCCAGCACCTCCTCTTGTCCCTGTGTCATGGTTCCCTGTGTGTACCTATTTCTGTTTGTGCAATTCACTCTCTAGTTAAATTGTCCATAAGGCCAGTGATTGGTGCTTATGTTTAAATATTTTTAATTTTTTTTTTTAATTTTAAGTCTATGTTTGTGTTTAATATGTTTAGCTCGTGGAGTGTCACGAGTGCTGCCAGCACCTCCCCTTGTCCCTGTGTCATGGTCCCTGTGTGTACCTATTTCTGTTTCTCTAGGTAAATTGTCCATAAGGCCAGTGATTCCATCAGCAAATTATCCAGAAAATGCCATCAGTGCACATGGTGACACTCGTGCCACTGGTGGCTCTGCTGCCCTTCCAGTGAGATAATTAAATTGGCAGGTTCCTCTTGTGACCGGCATCGTCACCTCCCTTCCTTTGGCTCCTCAGCTTAGACCTTCTCCTCTCCTCTGTCCTCCCAGCTGGGTACCAGATGCATGATGGATGGCTGCTCTCCCACCCTGCTCACCTGCAGCCCCCCAAGCCTTTTTGTCCCTGTTTTTGGTTGGCAGTACCACCCCGACAAGCAGGAGGCAGGCGTGGCGGCGGCGCAGGCGGAGGAGCGCGCGCGGCGGTTCCTCGAGATCCACCAGGCGTGGAAAATTCTGGGCAACGAGGAGACAAAACGAGAGTATGACCTGCAGCAGCGTGGTAGGTTCCTGCCAAGGAGTGCTGGAGTGGCAGCAGCTCTTTATTTAAGCAGGGGCTGGGAGTGGTAGTGAGATGGTGTTTTACAATGCTGAACGGAATGCTTCTTTCACTCCTGTCCTACTTTCAGACCTGGATCCATTATTTATAGCTTGAGCTACACATACATCAGCTGCTGAAAACACAGAATGATTTCCAACAAAACGTTAGGGGGCATTCTTCCTGATAGTTTGAATTATTATGGAATTTGTACTGATTGCAGACCTTAGCCCTTTTTATTTTAGAAAGGTAGCTTCATTAATTATTTTTAATTTTAAGTTTTATGCTCCGTTCTGTTGCAGTGTTTTAGATGTAAGTGTTAATCCATCTACACCTAGTGTTCTTTGTGTATGAATTTATAACCAGAACCATTAGGGCACGTTGTGGGTGTTAGGTATTGTTCATAATTCATCCACAGTCTAAAGTAGCCTTTCTAAAGCAGCTTTGTAAATAATATTTCAATATAACATATTAACTTGGCAGCTCTAGCACGCATTCCTTTTTATAGCTCTCAGAAAATAGCTTCTTAAAACAGTGACAGGCTGTTGTGAGAAAGGGGGGAAATGTAGGTCAGGTCTGTCACACATGGGCTACCATTACATGAAGTGATAGGCTGTCTTTCTGCACTGGCCTCAGGATAGGAGTCCCTCAGCCTTCCATTAGAACCTTCAATAAATGTATATCCACCCTCCATGTTAATGGGGGGAGTCAATAATAGTGGCTTGCCCGTGGGGAAAACACTCGGTGGCACTCTGCAGTGACACACTGGGGCCAGCATTGACGTGGAGCCACCACCACTGCGGAATGTGCTGATAAAAGGCCACTGTCTGTGCAGCTTGTTATTGAATTCCTGCTTTGTGCCCTGGCACACCATCAGCCCCTGGCCCTCGTGCTGATTTTTAACTCCCCACAGCTCAGAGACACAAAGGCACCGTGGCATCACTGCAGGGTAAAGAGGGTGCTGGAGATACACAGGGGCAATTCTCCACTCAAAGAACTGCAGTGGGTTTGGTTTGTTCATCTGAGATTTCTCTGTTAATGTACTAATGAGTGGGGTGGGTTTAGTGTTGGTTAATCACTAGTGTATTTACTAACTCATTTCCTTGATGTAGGATTAGGAGAAAGGTAAAGTAGGTGTAAAACTTTGCAAGGGTATAAAGGAAAATTTATTAACAGTAACCAAAAGAAAGAGTAATTAGAATCAGAACAAAACTTCTAGGACACTTCTCGTGGCTCATCACTTCTGTGAATGCCTGCCATACAAAACCACCACAATAACCTTGTATTTCAGACTTCATGTGGCTTTGGGAAGAGAGGGGGAGGGGTGAAAACAGACTTGTGGAATAAGTATTTTATGGAAAAAAATGGATCTTGTTCTATTTGTGATGTAAACAGTATTAAGATCAGACTTATAGTAATTTTGTCATCTCAAAGTTATTTTTTAAATGCCTGAAGGTGATGTCAGAACAGGAATTTCTGCTGCCCAGCACTGTCTTTTGTACTTTTACCATTGTAATAGTGGTTGTGCCTTCCCTTTTCACAAATTGTATGTGCAGAGGGAAAAGGAAATACTAGAGATTAAGCTGGGAATTTTTCAGTGTCTGGTGAGTTTTACTTAAAGCTTAAATTCAGACTATGAAGTTCCATTTTGCCTGGGTCAGGTTCATCCACTGGAGTAGAGAGCTACATCAGGATCTTGTTTTCCCTTGGGATTTAAGGACATATAAATATGTCCTTAATCTATAAATTAGTCTTGACTGTAATTTGAAGATGATCTATATTTTCTGAGATTCTTTGGCATCCAGATGAGTTCTTTGAAACTGTAGAAGATTGTGTATGAAAGACTTGGTAAATAAAGGAATCAGGCTGTACCTCTGTTGAGGCAGGCGTTGGGTGATGGGACAGAGGGTGCCATTCCCAGGCCCCCTGTGTTTCAGCCACACCTGACACACATGTGCAGTGCTGCTGCATTCTTTCCAGCATGTTCCCTGGCAGCAAAATGAAGGGGAAATAAATTCTACTTCTTTGAATGCCTGTCAAGATGCTTCTGAAGCCAGGATTCCAGACAAATTCGTAGACACTGCCATAAAGGCTCAGAGAAACAAAGGGATTGAGACAGCAGCTAAGGGGAATAGTGATGAGAGAGAGAACACAGCAAGTTAGGAAGGTGCAGAGGAAGGCCAGGGAGCAGGATCTGAAGGGTGTGTGTGTGAGTGTGGCTGCCCATCAGCAGGAAGCCCTTTGCACTGCACTCCTTCCCCCATTTCACAGACTGTTTGTTTGTTTGTTTGTACCTTCTTGTGTTACACTAACTAAATCTGAACTACCTGGCTCAGAAATTCAGTAGCCAGAGAAGTTCCAAGGAGATGAAATTCTGTGGGGCTCTGTGGATTTAATTTTCTTTTTGTTTGAATTGTGGAGAATAACAAGTGAATGTGCTTTTATATCTTAATACTGCTTTTCTCTGAAGGTTTCTCAATAATCTCATTTTTTGGTGCCTTCAGGCCATAGAATTAAAGGGGAAGGGACAAACTACAAACTGTTCAGAGGTTAGACTCAAATACTTATTTGACTTTTAGTGATCTGGAAATCCTATAGGAACTGCATTTTTGTATGTTTTCTGAATTTTTTTCCAGTTCATTGTTTTGCTATATAAGAATATACCTTTTTATGATGGTGAATCTTTTGCTTACAGTCCCTGTGAAAAATCTGGGGGATGGGAAAAAAAACCTAACAATTTACCTATGAAGAATGGACTTGGGTTTTTTGTCAATAGATTTTCTTCTTAAACTTTTCCATTCTTTGTTTGATATCCCACCTAAAAAAGACAAATATGCAGTAAAATCAAGCTTGACTCTGATAATTACCAAAAGTTTTTAGTGTGGATAAAATCTGTTTCACAATTTTTCACATTAGAAATCCCCTGAACCCCAGAAGTTCATGCTTTTGTGACACAGCTGGAAAGAAGAAAAACTTCTCAACAGAATCAGAAAAGCACAGAGACTGGGAGATCCTTCCCAGGCCACCCTGTGAAGATCAATCTCCCACCTAAAGCCAGTCCTCAGAGTTGCACAGCCTGGCTTTAGTGTCTCCAAGGGTGGAGACTCTCCAGCTGCTCTGGGCAAGAAACACCACCAAAAGTTGTACTTAGTCTAAAGCAGCTCATTTTGTAACACCTGGTCATTAATGCAGGCCTTGCTGCCAACAGCAGTGATCTGCAGTGTGCCAGGTTGTGCTCTGGGTGTGACAGAAGTGGATGTTCCTTCTCCAGCCATGGATTTGTGGCTGCAGCCCCTCAGCTGGAGCACAAGCCTTTCAACTCTCAGGAGTTAAATCTCATCTGCAACAAGTGCAGCAGCATTGTTTTGGTATTTCTATATCTCTTTGTTATGAAAATTCTTAATGTGACTTTGTTAAAATTTCAAATTGAAGTAAGTGTGATTGTTTTAAATTGAGACAGCAGTAAGAAAAGACTCAGAAAAGTCAGAAGAGTCTGAAAAGACTCAAATTTAAGTAATTGTTTTAAAACTGAAAAGCCTATTTGAAAAAAAATTAACTTGTGAAAACATCCAGTGAGTACTGTGGTGATTTTTATGCAGAGTAGATACTGTGAACAGCATTTGACTGACAGTATGTATCTTGAAGTTTAAATGGGTTTGGTTTCAAAAAAAAAAAAATCAATCCTAAGTATGTATGCCTGATAAAGAGCTAGAAAAATCCTTCAAGCATTATGACTATTTTTACTATAACCATAAACTGTTAAAAGGGTTGGATTTCCATTTACTGCTTGCAACCCTTTCCCTAAAACTCAGCCTTAAATAGCTCAAGAAATATTTATTGTATCTCTGAGTGAAACTTAAATACCTTTCCTCTTTTACAATTTCTGAATGACCCAGCAAGGGCTCTAGTAAAGCTTTACTGAACCAAGCTGCTAATAGTTATTTAATGTTGTTCTGTAGCCTGAAAGAATCTCAGTAGATTTTTCCTTTTAATCTCTTTGAATTGCAGGCTCATAAACCTCTCTGATGAGCCTGCCAGTGTTTTCTTAGATCCTGCAGTTGAGACAATGGAGCTGCAGAATCCTTTCACCTCTTGTTGTCAGACAAATCCAATAGATGGCAAAGCCAGGCAGGCTGTGCTGCTGGGAATTAAAATTTGTTTCACAAGTTCTGGTCCTTCCCCCTGGATGTTCAGGGTGGGTTTCAGAAGTGACAGCTCTGTACACAGAGTTTTACAGCTGGGCAGACATCACAGAACTCAGCACTCAGTGGGACATTCCCACTCTCCTTGGGGCTGGGAGGGAGAATGGAACACCAGCTTGCTTCAGAAAGCACCAGCAAGGAGCCATGGTTGTAATAACAGTGATACAGAGGAAATAAGGAAGAGCACAGGAAATCTGAGAGCCACTGGGTTGGATGTTCTGCTTGCAAACTCAGACTGGGCTGTGCTTCTGGTTTTAGGTGGCTACCTCTGCTTCTGCTGGCTCAAGGTCTATTAGGCTGGGTAATGGTTTTAGTAGGAGACCTAGAGAATAAAAAAGCTTTGTTCATCTCTGGAAAATGTTCCTCCTGCTTGAACCAGCCAGGCAAATAAATGCAGTGAGCAAAGCTGCCCGACAACAGCTGGTACTGGATTATGTGGGAAGTCAAGAGTACCAATAGAAAACTTTTGGTTTTTGAGATAACCAGATTTCAGACTTCATAGAATCCCTGAGTTGGAAGGGACTTAGGGGCATCACTGATGGCTGTGCACAGGACACCCCAAGAATCCCATTACATGCCAGAGAGCATTGTCCAAGCCCTTCCAGAGCTCTGTCAGGCTGGTGTGACACTGCCCTGGGGAGCTGTGCCAGTGCCCAGCCACCCTCTGGGGAAGAACCCTTTCCTGATACCCAGCCTGAACCTGCCCTGACTCAGCTCCAGCCATTCCCTGAGTGCTGTCCCTGTCCCACAGAGCAGAGATCAGTGCCTGAACCTGCCCTGACCCAGCTCCAGCCATTCCCTGAGTGCTGTCCCTGTCCCACAGAGCAGAGATCAGTGCCTGCCCCTCCAGTGCCCCTGGTGAGGATGTTGAAGACCACCATGAGGTCTGACCTCAGTCTCCTCCAGGCTGAACAGGCCCAGTGCCCTCAGCAGCTCCTCACACTCCTTCACCTACACCTTCCTCGTGGCCTCCTTGGGATGTTCTCTAATGGCCTCATCTCTTTTTTGTAGTGTGGCACCCAAAACTGCCCCAGCACTCAAGGAGAGGCCACCGCAGCTCAGAGCAGAGCAGGACAATCCCTCCCTTGCCCAGCTGGCCGTGCTGTGCCTGATCCTTCAGGATCTGAGCATCAGATGGAGAATAACAATGAATAACAATCTCTGTTCAGCCTGGGATTTGTGAGGAGGATTATTTTTGCCCATTGATTTTTTTTTTAATCTATTTTTTATATTTTTAAAATTACAATTGCAGGCATGAATTAGAAAAGCTTTGTTGGAATTCTGCTCCCCGGGCTTTGTATTATACCATGTTTGGAATAGAAGAGAGAGCAGACTTTTCCTCAGCTGTTTCTTCATTACTTTCATGGTTGGACTCAATGATCTCAAAGGTTTTCCAGCATAAATGACGCTGTGGTTCTATGATTCAGTTACTTTACCTGAAGTATGGTAAGCTCATGAATTTGCAGTGTACCAGTTCTCTTCAGGTGGCTCATCTGCCCTTTTTGTACTTTCTAGCAGTGAGGCATGACCCAGACCTCCACCACCAATCCTATAAAAGTTTTGAGAGCAATCCTGATTCATTAATTCCAAATAGGAAGCTCTGGAAGTTTTCTAACTCCATTTTTTGTTACCTGTAGATGTTGCACACTTTTCATTTCATGCTGTACTCAATGTTGGAAGAGTCTGGGGGATCAAATGGCAGCAGATCTCTCAGGTACAGGCAGAACTTGACTTTCTTTCTGTGCTCAGAGACTCTTTCTCATAAAAAAGCACTTGGACTGGTCTTCCCCTACAAGTGTTTTTTGCAGGACTTATTTCTTCTGCAGGATTTATTTCTTTGCAGAAAAGACTGAACATCTGTCATGCTTGCTTTACAGAAGATAACCTGACAAAAGAATGGCCACTTCATGAACAGATTTATCTTGAGGACATGTCCTGGAATGAAGGTATGAGTGCCTTGCTGCTGGTTCCTAATGCTTTTCTTTGTCCCTCTTAATGTTTTCTTCTGCATCTTGCACCACTGTTGTCTCACTTTAAGTGCTGTTTTTGCTGTATTTCCTGGGACAAAGCTGTTTTGCTCTCTGAGATTACCTGGATTAGAACTTAACTTTCCATTCCATCTCCATTTCTCCCCACCCTCACCTGCAGTACCACTTTTCACCCAGCTCTCCTCTTGTATAATTGAGAGTACATAGATTTTTCCCATATCTCTTGTGCATCTTGCCCTTCCTGTGATGGTAGAATGCCTGTGCTTCTTTTTTCATCTGCCACTGTTCCTTCCCTCCTGTCTATTGCTGTGGCTTTTCTTGTTTAATTGCTTTTTGGAATAAATGGCTGATTTTTATTTTTATTATTTAACTTTTTTTTTTTTTTTTAAGTTGTGAGGGGGAAAATCCTACTTTCCTTTCTTCTGTTTTGGTTCCTGGGTTAGCAGCCTGTTTTGGAAGCATACTTGCTCTGTATGCCTAACACCACTTACATTTTTCTTTCAGTATCATCAGATTGTGTACCTTGTTATTACTGGAGTTTTTGTTTTTGTTTTCTTTTTTTGAAGAGACTTCACTGGCCCTGGTTGTTCAGTGTAAGAATACCTCAATCACTGAAACATTTTGAGGTTATTTTTTGAGCTACAAATGGTAGCACAGATACTGATACAACCCAGCAGTGGGAGGTTATTTGTTACTAAGAGCAGCTTTGTGAAGAAAACTCCAAATAAATTCTTGATTTTCTCCAGCACTAAAGGTGTTTTTGTTTTCTTTTTTGGCAGATGAACAACTCTACACTCTGTCCTGTCGCTGTGGTGGGAATTACAGTGTCTCCAAGAGTGAAAGCAAAGATGTATCTGTGGTTTGTTGTGACACATGTTCACTTGTTATCCAGATCCTGCAATGATTCTTTCAGTGAAGCCCACTGAGTGTTACAAACTTTTCAAAAGACTGGACAAACAAGTGACAGAATCTGCTAAAGAAATGTATGTTAAAGAAAAGGGAGGCACTACAAGAAGAAGTTCACTCAGGGTTAAAAATGTCAAGTGCCCCTTTGCTCACACAGCTCTGCAGACATGAGGCTGGGATTCTCCTTCTGCAGCTGAAGAGCTCATTGCTCAACACCTCCAACCCAGAACAGGAGTTTGTACAACTGGAATGCATCTCCTGATCTAAAAGTTTATTTCCCAGCAAACAACAGAGTAGCTTCTTCCAATTTCAGTCTGAAGCAGCTCTTGGGCCCTTCTTCTTAGGTTAAATCCTTGTAACAGCTCAGATGACAGAATTCAATCAGGAGGCACAGATGTGAGAACGCTTTGAAGATAATGAAGAGCAAAGTTCAACAGTGGGAAACAGGAACATTTTCTATTTGTAAGCTAAATATTTAAGTTCATCAAATCCTCTCAAGGGCTGGAGCCTAGGAGGAGGAGGCAGCTGGAAGCAGTGGCTGTGCCTGCCCCATGACAGTGGCATCACCTGGGCAGCCTGGAGCAGGAGCACGTGTTGGGCTGAGGCTCTCCATGTCAGAACAAATGGAGTCATCATTCCTGAGAGGAAAGCTAAGGAGGAAGCTGTGCTCTGACCCCACTGGGCCAGAGGAAACCCCACAGCACTCCTGGGAGTGACCAGCAGGTCTGGAACCCCACTGGTGCTGGGTTCAGTGCCAGCCCTGGCACCACCTGCTGATGGCAGGCACATAATTTTTGTTGATGACACAAGTGTATCAATCCCACTCTAAAGTTAGGTGTAATCTCAGAGAGAGATATCTTTGTCAAGTAATATTTGTGTTTATTCTAAGCAAAAATAGTTCCATTCATTTTAGTAGAAAATACTAGGAAAACTGTCAATAGTACTTAAGTCTTTTAATCATCAAGAAATCTGTGGCCATTGGGGCTTGCACGTAGAAATCCAAAGTCATTCAGAGGCCAGATCTGTAAAATAAAAACAGTCACAAGAGATTGCATCACAATCCAAAGTTTAGTGTTTTCATTTGTTATTGGAATAGTTTCATAAACATTATAATTTTTTCTCTCTTTGGTAAAGAACTTTGCTCACTGATGTGCTTCTCTTACTAGGAGTAATAAATCCTGTGTATTACAAGGAATTGTTCCATTGTGTGAATTTTACAATTTATACAGGAGATATGCTTTGCTATGGAGAGCCTCATGAATTCCACTGCTTTTTTCACCCTTGGAAATAAATATGTTCCTAAAGAGCATCTTCCCAAATCAGTGTTTTCTAGCTTGTAAAGCTCTTCATGACTGTAAAGATCAGGTATGTGTTTTTTGGTCCATCTAGGAGAAAAAACGTACCACGTACATGGACCTCCCTGTGGTAAGGTGCATTTTTATTTTTTTGTATTTTCAAGATGGGCCTTTGAAATGGAAATACCAAACCTTGGAAAAAAGATCTGTTGGCTACAGGTAAACTTAAACAAACTTATACAGGAATGAAGGGGTGGAAGTGCCTTCCACCACCCAGGCTCTGGATGAAGCTCCTCTGAGAAGGGACAGTTATTTCCGGAAGAGCACAACTCATCACCAAGTACAGGTGTCAGAGAGTGATGCGGGCCAATAAGCAAATCTTCTCTCCAGAAACTACCTGTAGAGCTGTTCATGTACTGAATGCTCCCAGGAGTACTTTACACAGTCATTAATTACATGTAGGATGGTCTTGGATGCAAAAAAAAATAGGCAATAGGAAAGCAAGGACATTCATTTCCTCATTGTCCTTTGTCTCCCTTGAATGTCTGTGTCTCTTTCAAAGATGGCACAAGTGGCTCAGCAGGAAGAAGGGAAAGATGAGGATGAACAATCACTGCCCTCTGTGGCTCTAAGCACATAAAAATTTCACAGCCCCTGCCCAAGATGAAGCAGCCTAGATAGAGAAAGGTGGGCTGTTGCTACCTTGTTCCCAAAGCATCTGTCAGTATTATGGTTATCTCACTTATTTTTCATTAGAATTTGATCTTAAGGTATAAGAACAGTAACCTAAGAGCAATCCTGAGTTCATGGAGCAGCCAGAACACAGAAGGAGCCTTTGCTGCTCTCTGTGTGGAGTGAAAGAGTAATTGTCTCGTTTAAAAGAGGAAGCACAGGCAAAGGCTCAGTTATTTCTAGCCCTGTGATCTGTCCCCAGCCCCAAAGGCTGTGTCAGGAGAGGCTGAGGCAGCTCAGGACAGGCCTGGCAGGAGGCAGCAGCAGCAGCTCTCTCCTGGCTGGGGCTGTGCCCTCTGCAGGCTCCTGGCAGCCCCTGGCAGCACTGTGCCCCATCAGGAAGGCAGAAGGAGAATCATGCTCAGGACCTCAAGTGTGCATCAGGAAAAGGCTCTTGTGCAAGATCTCAGACAATTCCTGGGATTCTGGCACGTGCAGTCAGGGGGGAGCAGGAGGAACAGCTGCTGACACAGAACCACAGAGGTGATGTCTTGTCTCTGTGCTCATCAGCCGGTGAGCAATTTTAAGTTCCTCACAAAAATACAGATACAAGCCAACAACAGAAGGGTGTTTGTGATCTTGGTTAGCAGTAAAGCTGTAGAATTCAAAGCTGTCCAGAGGGCCTGTGCTGGCTTCAGGCTGGGTGTCAAGTCTTTGTTTGGCCCTGAAGGCAAGCAGAAGTAAAAGGAAAGAAAAATATCCCATATAACAAATCTAAGTTGATCTCAGTCAAGGCCTGGAGAAGGTAGGCAGTTTTTTAGTCTGTTCACTCCAGCACAAATCTCATTTCAGGCAACTCAAATCACACCTACTGCAACTTGCCTTTCTTTCAGTGAAAGTAATCAAATTAGCTTTAAATGTTGCTTTGACAGTGTAGTTTGAAATTTGTCACAGTAATCTTAGCAGTAGAGTTAGAATGAAAATTATGTTTTATCTAGTCTGCATGCAAGGAAGAACCTGAGAAATAATACTGGTTGTTGGAAAGAGATGGAAAGCCCTCCTCTGTGAAACAAAGACATGCCACTCTGTCTTTAAAGTTCTGACAGAAGTTGACTGTGACTTGCTCATTCAGACTGGCTCTTCCAATTAGCAGCTCTTTGCCCTCTCTGCTTTGGCCTACATAGATAGATTTGATCTGATGGACGGGGCATAAATGGGGCTAACTAGCTCTTTTGAAGATACACCACAGGTCTAGTTGTGACATGGAGCCTAAATCCAGGGAAGGGAATGCACAGGATATCCTACCTAGGACAGGATGAAGCATGAGTTCTAAGCAGGATTCCCAGTGCTTTTCCTGAATTTGCAGCTGCTTTGATTTCAGCAGCCCTTTATGGCATGGCCTTGTGGCAGGACAAGAATCAGGTGTTGGTATTTCTGTAAGGGTTAAAAACTGCTGCACCAACCCTGACTGAGAACCCTTGGTCTAAACTTCAGATAAACATTCATGTTTTGCCAAGAATAGGTTGGCTAAACAAATGCAGCCAGCTAGACTGGCTAAACTCACTCTCTTCTGTTGAAATCCCTGACTTCCAGATTATACTTGGGTTTTTTTGTATCCATTCCTAAAAAAGTAACTCAGTACTGAAAGGCACTCTTACTGAAAGGCTCCTCCAAAATCCACAAACACAAAAACTTCCATTCTGAAGGAAGTAAAAACTGTTGGATGGAAGAGAAGCCAGAGCTGCAGCAGGCTGTACTAAAAGCACTCAGAGGTTTCCTGGCCAGTGGCCAGTGGCCAGGCAGCCCTGTGCACTCTGTACCTGCTGCCCTGCACTGCAGTGTGCAGCAGCAATACACAGGAGCAGCATCACTCTGTGCTCATGGGAGGTATCAGAAAGAACCCAACTGGAAACACTCATTTGAAGAACAAATCCATTTTTGCTTTTAGGCACCGTATACTTAAATCTCACAAAAACCTGAATAATCACTACTCTATGCCACTGTCATTAAACAACTCATGTGAAATCTGGTTAAATTATTTTGATTAAGTATCAAGTGATTGCATAATATTTTTTTTTTAACAGACAATGTTCAGGAGTCCTAAAGTAGTGAATTATCTGTGAGTTCCACTCATTGTACAGAGTTTACTTGGGGTTCAGTCCTGTCAGTCACTTCATTAAGGTCTTTCAAACACCTTCCTTGTCAGGGCACAAGCTGGACACAAAATCTATTGCTGTGGAGAGATACTGTGACTGATTTTGGCTGTCCATACACACAGGTTCTTGATATATTCAGTATTTGCTAACATTAAAGCAGTAAATAGCAGCAGCTTTTCTATACCTGTGCATCAGCTTGGAGAAATGCTGTTTTCAGTTGCATTATTACTGGCACTTTCTCATTAGAGGAGTGTCAGCAGATTAGCATCGCTTGTCTCTTAGTAGTCAATAATTCAAGCTAAAACTTGGGTCATAAAAATAGCCCTGTTGGGAACCAGCCTTTTTCCCTCTGGTGTGCAGGGCAAGGCAGACAGCAGGAGAAGGGGCAGAGCCCTGAGTAAACACCAGGCAAGAACTCAGAGCAAATGTGAGCCAGGAGGAGCAGAGGTCACCCAAAATTTGCCAGTAGGACTGAGGGGGCCCTGTTGTCTGAGGTTTAGAAAGCAATTACTGATTGTGCCCAATCGCTGCAAGGGGTTTTTCTGAAAAGTCCCAAATTGTGTTCATAAATACTGTAAATAAAGGATATAAGGCTTTGCTAAATTGGAAAGATCTAATCTTCCCTGTGTAATACAGGTGTGCTAAATTATGGGTTTGTGGATGTGTTGAAGTATATGGAAAAAACCTTTTTTATTGTTCTGAATACACAACTTTAAATCCAGCTTTCTAAAAGCAGGTGCATAAGTGTGTAATACACACTCCCCTATTTCTTAGATGAAACTTTTTTTGAGAGGAAATTGTGCTATGTTTCTTATTTTTGGTAAAAGAGTAAATTAGTAACACAGATAATATCAAAAAATAATTCAGTGTGAAATAAAGTTGTAGAATTGTTGAAGCAAAAGGAGATAAAACTGTGATGGTTTATACAGTACAATATTCATTTAAAGCATTTTTTTAGTTTAAAAAGCAGCAAGGCCAGGCTACATGTCCAAAGTATGTGTGCAAGTCCTGGAAAGATAATCTTTTCCTCCATTTTGTTTTTTTGGACCACAGAGCTACAACAATAAAAAAATCATTTTGCAGGGAGAATCAAAGTAAGGATGAAATGTACATCTGTGCAGTAGGGCATATGTGTGTACATTTGTGGTTTTATCATGTTTGGATTTGCTTGCAAAACAATTCATTCCGTTTTCATAGCAGTGAAAACTGCTCCAAAGTCCTCCCTCCAAAAACCCCGTCACTGTTGATTTATCCTTTTACAGCAGGTGGTGGAGTGTTCATGCTTTCCTTTACATTTACTGTGGCCAGGCAGCTGGGGAGGCAAGTTTCAGTGCCTAACACCCACTCATTAAAAATGTATTAATGCAACTGTTTTTAGATAGTAGAATTTCACATACCTTAAGACAAATGCGTCCTCTTATCAGCCCATAAGGAACAGGTCCGTAGCACCTGGAATCTGTAGAATTCCTGAGATTATCACCTTCTAACCAGACATGTCCTTTTGGCACCTATAAGCAAGATTGAAATGTAAAAAGAAACCAGAACAGGATGGTGTTAAGCACAGTTTGCCTTACAGTGTTTTTCCTGATTTCTGTGCTCTGTATTTCATGACTGTGTAATGAACTAAATTTTATTGAGTCTACTAAGACCCACTGCCAGATTTAGAGGGATGAGAAGGAGTGCTCCAAAGTATCTGTTCTATCATGTGCTCAAAAACCAATGGTTTGCAACAAAAAACCCAAAATGAAGATGCAAGAGGTTAGACCAATGTGACAGGGTCATTAATTTAATAGACTTCAAAAGAGGTCATTAGGATGTTGACTGAAAATCTGCCCTCCTGTCGCAGTAACAGCATGAACAGGGCAGCCACACACTCATCAACATCCTGGGGCCAGCACCAAGGCTAGACCTGTTAGTAGATTCATGATGAACTAACTGGTAATTGATTGTGACATCAATTACGAATAATCTCATCATTTTATTGGAGTAGGCTTGTCAAAGTTCTAATTAAGATCACAGTTCATTCTATGTGCAGGCAGAATCCACAACACATTATATTGCAATAATGATGATCACAAAACAGCAAATCCCTTTTTATAATTTGAAAATTAATGATGGTGACCTTATACTATATGACAAAGACCTTTCATTGCCCATATATATTATGCATTTACTATATTACATACCACAGATTCATGGCATTCACTGGCTGACTCAATGACAAAATGAGAAATAACAACATAGCTGTAATAGTTACCTAAATGAGAGGATGAAGCTTTCATATGTGAAAAAGTTGCTCCTGCAAGTCTTAAACTAAGATATCTACTTGGAACATACAATAGTATTTGGTAATGTTTTCTTTAAAATGTTTCAGATACAAATAACTTCTTTCAAGTTACCAAATAAAATACTTAATAATTTTCTAATTGGGTCTTGTTTCTAAAATTTTAAACCAGGCTGAAAATTTAAGTGAAGCATCATATTCTCAATCTAGAGAATATTTAATATGGACTTTAAACATACATTTTTCCAAAACCAAGTATCCACTTGAAACACTGCTATGGAGTATCTACTTGAAACATTACTACAACTACAATTCAGAGGAAAAACATACAGAAACTAACTAAATAAATAAACAATTTCAAGTGAAATTCAAAGTACAAGTAGCATGAATGTTTTAGAATTGAGCCATGCACTGTAAACACAATATTCTACATAAGACAGAGTTCATGGATAACAGATTAAACAAAGTGAAATACCACTCTAGAGTAAAGTCAGTTTGTAAACCAGTAAAAACAAATGCAGGTCCCCCACTGGAGCAAGCTGCAGGTGATACTTGTAGGTATCTGGCCAGGTAACACTCCCTGGGAACCTGGGCTTTCATGTGAGGCTCTTGCTCAGCCATGCTGCCACATGTCTGTCACCAGAGCAGCATCCTAGGCTGGCACACTGCTGCCAGAGCCCCTCTGCTGAGCCGTGGCAAATGTGCCAGCTGTGGCTTGAGACACAACAGGTCACTTTGGCAGCATGAAACACATGCAGAAAGCATCTGTGAGCCTGGCCATCCCTCCCAAGCAGCCCTGTGTTGCTGTGGCACCAGGAAAGGTGCTGGAGGTGTGTCAGAGGGCACAAAGCCTGCCCTCAGCATCTTAGGATGTTCCCAGCAATGTCTAAGCCCTCTTGAAACCCACTGGTACCATCTCCTGCCACAGGGATAAAGGAATGCCACCTCCTTTGTTTCTAACTGTTCCACTGCTTGAGCCAAGCTCCTCCACTGCTTGCTCTCCCAGTCCTTCCAGACAGGAATTCCCTATTCAGCTTGTCTGTCACCTTTGTTGCTTGGTATGCTGATCAGATTCCTGGCACATGCACCAAAGGGTTTCCTCTGGGAAGGCCAGCTGGCTCCAGCTAGATGACTTTGGCCTTCCTCCTACACAAGCATCTTTGCAAACAAAAACAAAAAAAAAAAAAACCCAACCAGAAGTGAATTTATACATTTTCAAAAGCTTCTATCTGGAGTCAAACAACCTGTGTAGAACATGCATCTTGTGGTTTTGATAGGTCTGTTTGAGCATGTGCTGCCACTGCTGTTTTCCTCAAAGATTCCGTGGAGCACAGCCTGTTTAGGATGCCCAGCAGGGCAGTTGGATGTCTGTGGTCACTTAGTTCAGTGGACCCACCCAAAGCACTCCCCGTGCCCACACCCACACACGAGTTTGTTTCTCAGCTGCAAATACCAGTACAAGGCAGCACCTGACCTTCCTGGTGCCAACTCCAGCACCTACTGCAAGAACAAGTCAGCCACCAAAGTGCTGCCACTGTGACAGACTCCCTCAGCAAGCACACAAACAGGACAAGCTAGAATTACTAAGATATAGAAAGCAAAGCCATGCTACCATTTCATGCTGCTGCAAAACCATCACTTCTGTGTGCTCCTGTTTCCCCGCCAGCTCCCCCTGTGCTTTCTCACTTCTCCCAATTCACAGGCAGAATGCGATGCTCATCTTTTACTGGGTAAAATAAAGAACCACTCATGACTCAAGTATATCCAAAAGCTTTCTAAAACACTTCCTCCAAAATTACAAAAAATTAAAATAAATTGGTTTTGCCTGCAATGGTATAAAACTATTTCCAGTACTAGGAATAATTATTTGTCAAGAAGGTCACATTTTGCATTCCAGGCAGAATATTTGCAGTAGTAGTTTGTCTTCCTACATCCTGAAATTCACCACTTAAGGTAATTTTTGCAGCTCTCCCTGGAAGGTATGACTGTGCCCTACACCTCTGAATTTAGCATTAAGAGTATTGTCACAGTGTATGATTCATCTAGGGATAATGCACCTTTGCAGTGTCTGTCCATCATCTAGGCACTTCACAACAACCTAGAATCAAGTCAAGCAATAAAAATCACAAAAATTACTGGAAAATGTAAAACCAGCGACAGGCCATAATCATTAATTTTGAAAAAAACCAAAAAACTGAAATTAGTATAAACCTCTTTGAAATAAAGACAATCCTCCTCTATGCACCAAGCCATGTCTATACCACATCACTGATCTCAGTGGGATTACTCACAGGGAATAGTTACTTGGAGCATCAGAGGCCAGGACCCAATCTGAAACTGCAGAGCTCTGCAAGAACACTAGCTGGAAATAATATTCACCAAAAAAAAAAAAAAAAAAAAAAAAAAAAACAAAAAAACCAGGCTGTTAAAAACCTGTATTTTTAGAAGAATGTATTAACTGCACAGCAATGTGCTGCTGCTACCAAAAACCCCAAGGCAGAGGGAAAGCCACTTGTGTGACAAGCTCACAGGGTTGCATTTGGAATCTACAGGCAGTGGACCTCTTAGAGAAAGTTAACTGCATCCAAGAAGTGCCACTGGAATCACAGCTCCCACCACACAGAGGGATAGTGACTGCAAACCCACACTGATGAGGGGTAAAAGCATTGCCCTGGGCTGGGCAACCTCCTGATCTCCCTACACACCGGCCAGAACTAAAGATGGGAAGTCTCACACACCCAGCAGCTGAATTTTCACAAAATGAGTGGGACTGCAGAACCAGCAACTCCTGAGAAGTGCAGGCTGCTGTGAAATGCTGTCTCTGACTGTCTGCAGGCAACTCCCTCTGCCTCAGCAGCCCCTGTGCCCCTGTTCTGTGCAGATTATCCCAGGATTTACCTCCCTTGTTCTCAGGCAGAACCGGTAATCTGCAGTGCTGCTTCAAAGTGGGACAATGAAAGACATCATCAGACACCCCTCTGCTCCCTCCTCAGGCTCTAGACCAGAAGAACAAGACTATCCTTAGGAACAACTGAGCTGGAAGCAGTAGTTCATTCTCTTTCACCCCAAATAAACATCTTTCACTGAGACAAACTGGCAAAATTTGCAGAGCTGTTGGAGTTTACTCAGTGGTGCAGTTAAAGTGGCAGAACTGAAGTGCAGGGCAGGTGTCTGATGCATACTCACCAGCATAAAACATTAATTTACTTAAATGGGGGGAATAATCAAATAATTATATTATTTTGGTCTCTTTACATGATGCCATACTTTTTTCTTTGATTACTCAATTATCTTCAAACTCAAGAGATAAGAACACTGTGCTGCATTAACTGACATATTAGGAAACAAATGTATTGCAAATAAAGCTAACAAAACTACATTATCTGCCTCAAAAATACCCCCAAACCCAACTAACTGAAAGCAGGCTTCTGTGGTTTGAGGTTTTTGTTTTGAGAGAGCTTTTGCTAGTGATTTTAGGGCACTTATAAACATGAATGTCTTGCAATCTCCAAAAACATCAGCACATACAATCAGCTGGGAGTAGATGTTTGAACTTTCGTAAGGTCAGAGGTATTCACATCACCTCCAGCAATATCAAAGTTTCCAACTTAAGAAGAACTTTAAATAATTCCCATCTTTTCAGTTCAGAGGCTTCCTTCTTGAGCTATGATAAGAACTAATCTCAGTGCTGGACAAAAGAATAAAGTCTGCAAGTTCTCATCTATCCCTACTAAGGTCTATTTAAGTGCCTCCCACTTTGGTACAAGCAACAAATGTAATTGCTTCATGGCCTGCGGGTGTTCATTTAACAAAAGGAGCTTTTGTGAATAAACCACAGGTGTTACCTTTCTTGATTAAAGTGAAATATGATGAAAGATTCTACAATATCAAATGACAAATTTACTAAATACTGATTAAATTGCCTTATTTAAGGAAATTGCATCTAGTTAGGATAAAATATACACCATAGAAATGCAGGAGTTTGTTTTATCACTCTATACTTAAAGCCTCACATAACTACTCCTTAATCCCTTATTTATTAATTCAGAACCAAGACTGAATAATGCTTAACAAATACTTTTTTTAATGATCCAGTTGCTCCAGCCACTGTTTCTATAGGTTTATCATAAATGTTGTTCATATTATGGCTGCCATCTGTAAAAACCCAACTACATTTATTAGCTCAACATTTTCAGAATCAGGATGGGCATTTATATTTACTTTTTGTGCTGAAAAAGCTGTGAAATGGTAGCAATCACACTAGAACTTAAACAGTATAGCAGATGTTAAATAAACATCTTCCATGTATCCTTAAAAGGCTGAATTACCTGGAATTTAATATTTCTTAATATAATAGAATGAATTTACCTTAAATTTATAAATTACCTTAAATTTTTAAGTACTTTCAAAGAGTTTAGTATTTTCCCTCTACCTGCTCATGAATAAGACATAATGTACTTGACCCAGTTTGTTTAAATGCACATCTTAAAAAGAAGACATTATGATGTTGGTCCAGATTGTTATTAGAGAGGATGACAGTGAAACACTAATGTGTTTTTATACAGAAATCAAATTCATTGTGATTACATATTTATATTATGAATTCATTCCCTCTATGATGAAATTTGTAATTTTAATAGAAGATTTCTAAGAAGGTAAGATATGAAGACTTACCTAAGTTTTGAAATTAAATACTAACCAATATTAAAATCAAATAACCTGCAGTGTTAACTCACACACCACAGGGGAACTAAGGAATATTAACTTAAGCTTGAATTCCTAAGACATTTTAAGACATTTTTCTTTACCATAAAAGCACACCAGTTGGGTGTTGTTCTGCAACAAAAATGTGGGTAAGTTGTTCCAGTGACTTGTCAGAGCACTCCTTGATTATTTCAATGGTTGGGGTTTCATCACTGCTGCTCCTTCTAAACTTTGTGTAATGCAGGAGGAAATTGCTGTCCTGAGCTTGACTACATGGAACTTAAATGGTTTGATCACTACACTCACAGCTTAACAGGAGAGGCTTTCATATCAGAGATGTCTGTGGAGTTAAATATCTGAGAAAACTGTCTGTCAAATATGAGAAAAATATCTGATAGTCAAATATGAGAAAAATATCTGATTTCTCTTAGTATCACTTTCTACCTGTTCCAAAAGTTTTCAACTGTGTTGAGCAATTCAAACACTTGCCTGCATTGTTTACTTCTGTAAATATTTAATGCTGAGATCTAGATCATATTGTTAAATACACAGATCTCAATCAGCTGAAAAAAGCTATGTATCTGTTTTCTAAAACCTCTAGCTGCAACCCTAAATTTAAATTATGAGTCATCTTTCCTTTTCTAAAACTATTATCCATTAAAATTAAAACTAACTGGTTCATGTTCTTAGGCCAAAACTTTCAGACCCAAATCTCCTAGCTAAATATCCTGAACAAAAATTCAGAATATGCCTGGGATTGATCAGTCCAGACTCTTATTAGCCTTAGATTTTTAGAAGAAAATATTGATTACAAATCCATCAAAGATTACTTAACAGTTTGTAGAGACCTTTCTGACAGCAATGATTAAGAAGGGTTTGATTTTCTTCTCCAGATAACAAGTGATGTAACAGGGTCACCCAAAAGTGTAAGTCTGAGAGCACAAAACCCTGTGGGTGCAGACCCAGCTGGAATTTCCTGGTTCTGACACAGAACCCATCACCATCACTGGTGTGCCCTGTGCTCACAGGTCTGCAGCTCAGCCTGGGAGAGCAGGGGCTGATAAATAATATCATCAGGGCTAAGGAATCCTGCCTGCCAGCTCCATTAGGATGGACCTGAATCTCTCCTGCACAGCTGCTACACTCAGACTAAAACCTGTGCTTAAAAGCTTCAGTTGAGTCCCAAGTTGTTGGTTTCACCATCCTGAGCAGCTTCCCAGAAGTTGTTACTGAACTTTGAGTAGAAGAATAACAGAATCATAAAATGTGGCTACTTCTATGTCCTTGAAGTACCACCATACCAAAACTGCGAATGTACAAAAGCTTTGTACCACTTGAGCAGAAGAAATCCTGGAAATATTGGGAATTAGACTGATAAAATCTTTATTGTTTCTTTTCCCTTGAACAATTTAGTTCTGACAAATCAGAATTTTGATTTAAAATGACTTCTCAGAAAATTCAAGGTAAGCGTGAGTCATGAACTCTCTGTGGTGGGATACAGAGCCATCTGCAAACCAACAAATATGCCAAATGAGCTCTCCTCTCCCACAGACACTCAGCACAGCTGCTGGTTAGAATTATGGCATGACTTTCTCTTGAGCCTCTAGAACACTTAGAGCTAAGGAGAAGCAAGAAAATACCTTCCTCATTTTCCATATCAGCAACTACTGAAACTTACTCAGTGAACTACTGATCCATGAGTGTAAGCATTAAGATACTTAGAGCAAAGGGAAAAGGAGTGGTGTTTTAATTAGCTTTATTTTTGATTGCTATTTAGGATACCTTAAAATGACTATCCAACAGCACAGAGTGCTCTGAAATACCAAACCACTTTTCAATGTCTTGCAGGGTGTATTCAAACCCTGTGATTACGATTCTGTGCCATTTGCTTTGACATTATGTTATCCTTAGTGCCCACATCATATTCTTACTGCATTAGCCAAGAGCTGGTGAAGAGTTAACAGCACTATGCAAACACAGCAAGGTGCATTATCTTGGGAATTCTGTTGGCTCTGGAGCTCCCACAGGATGAGGAGATGCCATCTCCGTGGCAAGGCTCATTTTGCTGCAGCACAAGGCAAACACTGCCCCAGCAGCCAGGCTGGCAGCATTAGTGGGAGCTGATTGATCACCAGCATGGTGTTGCTGAGATATGGATTTGTATCTCAGCTTTTTATCACCGGGACTCGCACAAGGCAGTTCCTTATTTACAGACTCTGCCTCTATTAAGTGACATTATTAGGGACTACTTTTGTTTAAGTGCCTCAAAGGCTCAGCATATTGGTGGTTTATGACATATAAGCTGTTTGATTCTGATGGTTTAGACCTCACTTTTTCACACTGTAAATAGGACCTGCAGCACAAGAACATATGGTACGTAAAGAAATTAAAGCTAAAGTAAATGGCATTAAAGCAAATTCAAACAGAGCAATACGATACTCATCTGAATTATAAACCTGCATTAAGAGTTTTTTAAACAGGAAATAAAAGTTTAAATATGAAAAATATTTCAGCTGGTTTTTTTTTTTTTTTTGGACCATTTCAGGGGTTTACTGTGATTAATTTCCTTATTAATCCTCATTAATTGCTGAATAGTTATATGAATAAAATAGGATATCTCTTAATAAGTGAAACTAGTTCTGAATACAGCATTAGTTGTTTAGCTTTTTAACTTCTGGGTTCATACCACATTGCCTCTGATACAGAAAAAATACATTATGCATTCTTAAATGTTTATTACAGCAAATACACTTGTTTCTATTTACAAATGAACATTTAGCACAAAACTAAAAAAGAAGAGTCCTGTAAAACTGCCAGCCTAATGCTCACATTCCATATCAGATATTTAAAAAAAAAGGAAAACTACCTTTTCCTAACTTTGTAATGCCATAGCAGTTTTTTCAAAAAAAGAATTTCATTATACTTTCATGTAAATAGGAAGATTTCCTTAATTATTTTTCTACAGATCAACTCCAATTGTATGTACTTGAACTGTAATTTCAGCACATGCCTAATTTATACCACTCAGTTTTATATGTGGCATTAGTTCCATCAGCCTGTAATCCAACTCCATCAAAGACAGGTTTTTGATACAGCTTTAGCTTTAGTGCACTCTGACAAAAATAATTTTCTCTGATGATGTATTCCTTCAGTTAAATAGAGCAGCAAGAGTATTTTAACTGCCACTGCTACTGTGCATTTCTACTCAGCTGAAATACCTCTTTTCAGAACAACTTATTCAGCTTATGCATGAATTTTTTGTTTGTTTGTTACTTTTCATTATAGCTTGGAAGGTTGGTTTGTTGTGTTTGGATTTTTTTTTTTTTAATCTACAGGTATCTCCTTGGTTGTTTGCAGCAAAAATGTATCTCATCTGTGTAATTTTACAGAGAGCAAACTGTAAACAGAGTTCTCCATACACATAAAGGCATCCTGAGAAGTATATTCATGAATGAACCAGCACCTCAAGTAGGACCTGATTTTAGCATTCTCTTAGGCTTCAGGGTAAGAATTGTGTGTGACAATGCTTCTAAGCACAGAAATCCCAAACTTCAATGCTGTAAAATATGCCAACACTACCAATGACAAGTCAATAGAGACTAAGAACAATTCCTACCAACGTGGCTCTAAGGATTTTCCTTTTAGGGCAAATCTAAAGCAGGTCCTTCCAGGTAATTTTCCCATTGTATGGCCATTACTCTGCCATCTCCAGGAACTGGCTAGCTCAGAAAACCTATCCACTAGTTGGCAACCAGCAGCACAGACTGAAGCAGGGGTCTGAGCTGCATAATTTGGCAATATTGCTGGCATCTGATATTCCCATTTACTGTGTAAATCTGCAGACATGACAGAAACTTCCCAAAATAGGAGACAAGCCCTCAAGGAAAGCTGAGCAGTTCACTGTAACAAAAACAAAGACTGCTTTGACCTTATACACTTTGGAGTCACAGCATTCACACACCACTCAGATTTCCTGTTATGAAAAAAGGCAGTCAGCAGCCAAAGATAAAGTGCAAAACCCATGACACCTTCCAGGCTTTGCTCACTTAAGGAGTGGCATCTTCCCCAGGCAGAGACCCCCCAGCAGCACTCCTGACCATTTGGAACCACAGCCCAGGCCTTTCCTCAGCTTGGACAATCTTTTTTTTCCAAAACCCACCTCAGGTAAGTATCAACAAACCAGCCAGTTCTCTGTACATCTGCTGCCATTATTTGCTGTGAGGAATTCTGTGTTTGAGTCAAAAGTGCATAGCACAGTGATTCACTAAAAGAAGGAATCTGATGAGGCAATTGCCTAAACATAAATACATGTCATGTTTCCCCTCCCCAACAATTTACTTAGTGAGTAATCCAGCCTCAGTTATGAACATAAAGTACAGATATCCACATTGAGAATTTATTCCTCTGTAAAGGAAGTGTCTGTCTCCTGAACAGATGGAAAGACCTACCTCTTTACCAAGCACTAAAGGCAGAAGGAAAACAGGTACCAGGCACAAGAGCACTTCCATTTAGATAATTTCTCCTCCTAGATACAATTTATGGTGTAAGAATTACAAAAGCTTGTCACTTTTCTGTATTTCCACACATTAGCCTTTATGAAAACAGGAAATGGACTCTGCATTCCCCATCTGCTCTTTCTCCTCATATTTTGGATTAAAACTGGAGACAAGAAACCCTGCACTAGGGCAGAAATTGTTCTGCTGAATATTCACTTGGTCAGTTCAGTGTTTCCAGAAAAGCTGATATCCTGTTTTTAAGTACAAATCTTTCCCAAACTTTCTTTTCAAGACTAAGACAAGTGAGGAAAAAGATGTTCAGAGAAAGTCAGTTTGTGTCTTCTGTCAGTGTGCACCGAATTCAGGTTGGTCTCCTCTGGGAAATGTGTATTCCGTCATAATTAAAAGGTCCACCAGAGCTAGAGGAGTCCTTTAACTTGGTGAGAAAAGTGGCTTTGTGTTCTTTGGGGGTTTTGGTAGGTTTTTCCTTGGTTAAATGGTTAACACTATTTGATTTGTGGAAAAATTAAATGTTTTGTCCTCTCCTTCAAAATGAAACAGAGAATGAGTTCCTTCTTTACGGCCGCAAGTGAGCAAAGTCTAAGAACAGCAGCTCCAGTGGCTCTGGCATTGCAGCAGCAGTGCAGATTAGAGGCAGATGCCCAAGGTGTCTTGCCTCAACACTGGAGTGAAAGGAACAAATTCAAACCCTCAGAGCAGGGTATGACTCATGTCCTTACTTGTTGGCACTAAACAAGAATTTTTGCTTTAAGTAAAGACAAACTCCACTTCAGCTGCTCAATACAAATGAAGCAATGGTAGCTGAAGGCTCCCTGGTGAAGGTGGCTGCCTTTATGGAAGCTGAATTCTTACAGGATTTCTGTGTCACAAACTGGAGCTGCCTGTAAGGAGTGCTCCATTAAATTCTCCAACTTCTCAGCACAGGACTTTGGCCACATGCTCATTCTTCTTATTCTGAGGATGGAGTGGATATGAAAGGGCAAAATCCCAGCTTTGTTTAAAGATTATCTGGGAAAATCTGATGGCTCCACAAGTGCTGAATAGAGGTAACAGTCAAACACTCTTCTGGGACAAGAAAAAAACCTACATTCTTCTGTGATCATCATTCCTGATTTTTCTCATGACAGCCTAAAACAAAGTTGCTAAAAACATTTTGTCAGTGATCCTCCCAAACTTCTGTGAAGCCTATCTGCATAAGGACAAATGAACATTGAGATTATTTTTCCCTTTCATTGCATCAGCTGACTTTTGGTCAAGTCAGGAAAATTTCCACTTTTCCAACCATACTGAGGAACATTAAAATATTGCTACATTAAAATGGAGGTACACTAAAGTATAATTTTGAAAGAAAAATCTGCAAAGCTGTTGCAGAGTCAAATATTCACTTAGTGTTTAAAATACAGGAACAGTTTTGCCTGAACACCAAGCACCTGCACCTGCCTTTTGTACTGCACTTTATACAGAGAATTTCAGAGTATTCTTCCAAAGGGCACAGCCCTTTCCACTGTCTACAGTTCCTACAGAAACAAAAGGCAGAGAAAGACAGCTTGGCATAAATAGACTAAAAGTACAACATTTTACTGTATATATTCAAGAGCAATGATTTATTAATGTCATAATTTATGATTTATTGTGATCCTCAAATATTGCAAATCCTTTACAGACCACCAGGCCTACTTAAGAAGTCATTAAATTACAAAGGAAGAAACTCTAATACTTACATAGCTGTGACTCTTAAGGAAATCTGAAGGGTTGCTTGTGCAGACTTTATCCCCTTCCAAGCCAATTACTCTTTTACAGATATTTGATTTGGGGTCATTTGGGCTTTTCACAATTACAATATCTCCTCTGAGAGGAAAAAAACAAACAAAAACAAACAGAAGAACTCTAGTTACAAACTATTTGGCTGAGTACATGAGCACCCATGTATCCACTCCAAAAATATTCACACACATTAAAGATAGTCCATTGGGCTGAAAATTCTTGTGTACAATTTTGGTTTCTTCAGTTTTACTCAGGTGTAATTTCACAGTTTTAAAAATGGAGTGAAATTTTGTTATTAAGATAATTTATGAAACATTTAAGACTACAACCTGAGACCAATAATACCCATAGCTGCTTTTCAAGACCAAACTGCTTAGAGAAGTTACATTCAGTCAGTAGAATCATTTAGGGGGAGCAAAAAAAGGATTTTTTTCTATTTTTTGGACAAAGCTGTGATAGTGACAACAGACTAAATCCAAACTGAATTTTGACAAGTTGTTCACTGGGCTATTTGTAACTTTAGGATCCTTTGGACACGGTGAAACATCACAAGTTAGAAGCAGAAAAATACCCTAAAAATCAAGGGCAGAAAGTGGTGATTGCCAAGCCCTGGCAAAGGGAATGCCAGATGTGCTCTCAAGGGAGCAGCGTACTTTCGAATGCAGTAAAAGTGGCGGCTGAGGTTCTCCGAAAAGACAACATCAGAGTTCTGAATGGTTGGTTCCATGGAAGGTCCAGAGCACTGCAGGTGAAAAAGAAAAGAAGAAAAAGTACTATTTCAAACTGCTTCTTTCTAAATAAACTTCTATTTAAGTGATATGCTAATAAATTAGAAAAGGTGGAATGTAGAGAACTAAAAGTGAGCTCCTCCATGGAATGTGTGATGCATTTCAAAGCTGATGGGAGCCTCCAGAGCACTTCTGTTATAGCTCCTTATTTCCTTGGGGCTAGTCCTGAACTGCACTAGGTGCTATAGGCTCTTATGGATTCCTTTCAGCACTGCATCTCCAGGAAATTTTTAGGAGCAGCGCTCAAAGCCCTACCAGCTTACCCCTTTCTCTGTGACACAGAATCATCACAGAAGCTGCAGGAGCAGCTCACAGCCAAACTGCCCCATGCCCAGCAGCATTACCTGCCAGATTAAGGACCTGGGGAGGAGGGGCAGGGAGCATAAAACACCCAAAAATTTGGCCAGAGTGTGAAACAAAGGCATTTCCTATCACTGACTCTAACGTTTCCTAAAGAATGGACTCTATGCAAAATGCTTTATCAGAGTTTCCTATTTACTTCAGTGATGCCTTGAGCAATAAAACATCAGAAAACAAAGTACAAATAACTTTCACCAAGGCTGAACCTGCTTCCCATAAATTGTGTTAAATGCTTTGAAGAAAATATGAAACCTGAAATATTGGCATCACCACATAGAAAACTGTCAGTATTACAGTTTTATCTCCTTTTAAATGTCATGAAAATGAAGATTACCACAACAATTCCTCCAAGGTACTCAAAGGCACAGTGTGCTATGCAGCCATATTGCACCGTGTAGCCCAGAAATCGGAAGGTTTTTCCTAGGGCATTGCGAAGCATCCTACAGTGGAACGGTGCCCAGCAGCTCTACAGCAAAACAGAAGAGGATCATTCACTGGAGAACAAGCAATCCAACATTTACAAACCCATCTTTAGTCTGAAACAGGAGGACAAGATTATAAAAACCCAACAGTGTAATGATACCAACAAATAGACAGACCTGAAAAGGTGCATATAGAAATACGGCATCAGGTCTTTCTGTTCTCAGCTGTAGCACAGTGCCACAACTTCTGCAGTACATTAGCCTGTAAACATTTTCTGACCCCCTTCCCCAAATATTCAAGTCCAACTCTGATAAGGAGATCCAAGTCCCACAATGCTAATCTAAATAAAATGTTTCTGTACCACAATTTGGTGGTTACACTTAAGGAAGTGGAAAAGAGACATAATGAAGTAATTGAAGAAAAAAAACCCTGTTCCCCTTAAACTCAGTGTTGCCTTATCATGAACTAAAGCCACTGCAAGATTTCCCTCTTTTACTAAGGTGGGTCAATAGATTTTGCTGAGCAAATACAGTATGTTGAAAAGAAGAAAAGGAAAAAGGCTGTGTAAAATATGCCCACTTCAAAATGAAATAAAGACATCTTCTACATTTCACTAATGAAACTAAGGAATTTAAAAGTGCATGGATTTATTTTCGCAACTCTTCCTAGAATTTAATGGGAGTTTTGCCTGACTCCATTCCAAAGACAACCATTATTGCGAGCAAATATTCTCTAACAAGTTCATTTCCTTGTTCCAAAAGAGACGTCCTTTTTTATCCACATAAACTTCTCTGCACTAGAACAGCTTAAACCAAGCTGTGATTCATCATTCACTATCTGACCATTTTCACAGTAATGACCCAAAATACAATGGCAGACAGAAAAGTCTTGAATTGTGTCATTGGCAGATGCAGCACCCAGCACAACACACGGCAGGAACTGGAACAGCTCCCTGGAAGGGGAATGCACTTTCAGCAGAATCCATTCTGGTGAGGCACAGCAGTGGCTTGCTCTTGTCAATTCAGTGCACCAAGAGTGCCTTACTCTTAGGCCAGACACACTGAGACCCAGAACTGTGACACCGGTCACAAAAGGAAGGCGGAGGCACAGCAGATGAATCTGACTTGCAGAAGCAGGTGAATGCACAACTATGTTTTGAGAGAAGTCCATCATCAATACTTCTTAACAGCACCTGCTAGAAAGGCGCCTCACATTGCTTCTCAGTTCAGGGACAAAGAAAAATACTGCACAAGCATCCACTATTTTTGCCCCATGCTATTCAGAAACTTTACATTAACACATTAACTGTCACCCTGATTTTTTAAGATTTTCTAAGCCTTCTGATGTTTACATTCTTGTAATGAACTTTCTCACACACTTTCTGCAAATAACTTCTTGTTTTGCATTCTTTTATGGAGGAGGAGAAATTTGATGGACTGTTGGTTTGTCCAGTGTCATTGGAGAGGTGGCACTTTCACTCTCCAATTGACTGTCACTTTTGGAAATCTGTAAATGTTGGAATCAGAAATTAAAAAGTCTCTTTTTACCTTGAAAAAAGCAGCGTGTACATGTCGTGTTATTTCGTGTCCTATAGTGACACTGACATATTAAGATAGTAGAGAATTTAGGCACCTGTGGGTATTGCAGGTAAAAAAGTATTTGCAAACAATGCATTACAATGCCCAGAGCACACAGATCAAACGGGGACAAATAAACAGCAACAACATCAAGAGAATGTGTGTTACAACCAGCTGTCAGGTTGTAACTAAAATATTTTTATTATGAAACTCCAAACAACGGCTATACATGTCAGAAAACAAGTTTCAAAGTGAGCCATTTCCTTTTGGATTTTGGGTGACAAACCTAGGGATAGTTACCCTGGACATGTGTTTCCTTGAGATGTTTGTGAGTAGTTTTGGGAGCTATTCAGGGACACCCAGGGCTCAGAGTGAGCTTTGTCTGCTGCCAGAGCTGCCGTGGTAAAAAACTAACCACAAGGACAGAACATGAGTGAAGAGCTCTCAAATTTTGTTACCAGCTCTCTTAAAATAAATTCTTAATGCCTGAGACATAGATTTCACCAACCCCTTCTTACAAATGTAGTACAAAGGATTTTTTTTCAGTGTTCAAGCTCATCAGATTTTATGAGAATGATCAAAAAATTATTAGCTTTATATAAAGGCTTTTTACTGCTACTCAAGAAAGTTAATTTCAAATGAATACACATATATACCAGGATTATAGAATCTGACCCTGGCAAGGTACCTCCTGAGGATGGGAGGGTGTTAAGGTTCATCTTTAGACATCTAATATTCATTCCAAATAACTAAAATCCTAAATTTTCATGTCATTTTAAGTAACAACTTCTAGTTAATAACTGGTTGTAGCAAGTCCAGTAAAAAAAAACCAGACCAAATTAGTTTCTTAAAAAAAAAAAATAACACACAGAGAGAAATAATTACTTGAGCATCATTAAAATATAATTGTTAAAAAGTATAACTGTTAAAATATAATTGTTTCCTCTAAGAACTTCATATCATTATATTTTTGAAACAATGTCATATTGTTGACCACAAGAAAGTAAACAGCTGAACAGTTTTCCACATCACACAATTTTAATACAAAGTACCACCAGCAGGCAACTCCTCCAGATCGAACATAAAACCATTAAGCACAATAAAATTAATTATTTAAGTCACAGGCCCCTTGAAAACTTAATGGCTCTGTAGTATAAGCATCCCTTATTGCAGAACTAATGGCCTAAAAACTGTTGTAATTACTTCCAGGTACAACCTACAATCATATAGCAGGTAGCTGAAAAATTTCTACCAAAATCAACATTGGTTAAAAAAGGTCACACATCCGTATTTATCACAGAGAACACAATTTCATTATTTTACCTCAACTTTATGGTTGTAAAATACACAGCAAATAAAATGCAAAATGTAATTACTAGTATCTTCTGTTCCCTTTTTCTCCCGTAGCCTGTGCTTTCATCACTCTGTTTTTGTTTGTTTGTTTATAAAATTAATCACAGCTAGCAGGGTAGAAATCACTTTGAGCCTCATGAATGACATCCAAGAGATGGGAAAGGATTAGTTCTCAGTTGCTGCCAGTTATAGCGCCAGGTGGCTTTTTCTGCAGCGAAGGTGTTACCGATAATCCCATTACATTGGTACTAAATCTTGCAGACATCAAAATTATCACCAAGGTTCCTTTTCATCCCATCCTTTCCAAATGACTGGAAGTCGCTTCACCTGAAAGAAGTCAAATCCACATGCAGCTGCTGTTTTAGCAGCCAGCGGACTCCCTGAGAATGCCAATTGTGATCCAATTTCGCTGTGCTGGTGGCCCCCTATTCCCTGTCCAATAATACATCTGTTAAAAAATCCTACAGCTACAAATCAAGTTTAATCCTACCAGGGACCTCATGTTGGTCTTGTCTTCCAAAAAGGCAGCAGGTTTTGCTGTCTATCTCTGCCAGTGTCTGGGGAATACTCTTTAAATCCCAGCTCTACTTAGAAGAATAAGCTAAGGATCACAAAACATGACCTCAAAAACCCTGATATGACTATATTCTGACCCAGAGGCATTCATTCTAGGTGAAGATTAGAACTTTGCATAATAAGATTACACAGCAAGTGAATGATATCAAGGGACTATCCATATGCAGCCGCCTGGTTTTCTATAGACAGCCTGTGCTCTGCAATATGCAGTGCAGACGAAACAGAGCTTGGGCTTTCTAGCTGAAATAAAATAGATTCACATAAATTAGTTGGCCATTTCCAGATTCCTAAATCCCCTATTACATCTTTTATTGACAGCTCCTGTGAGGATAGCACAAATGGTATTCTCTTTGTACTCTTTGCTTCTGTAGCACTCGCACTCTGAGGGAAATGTACATAGGTTGTCTAGAAATTAACATCTTGTTTGCTGTAATCTTGGATTACAATTATTGTGTACATAATAAAATTAGAAAATCAATGAGCAGATTTATCATGTCCAGAAAACCAATGGCATTGTGTAAGAATTTAAGATACGGCGCTGAATTTTTAAATACAGGAAAATCAAAGTTGCAGGCACTGAAATTGTGACAAAACAAATCACTGCACTTGGCACTAAACAGATTTTTCACTTTCATAAAACATTTCTGGTCACATTTGTTTTACATCATGTTTCCCAATTTTGGAATTTCATTTAATATGTAGTGAGAGATTATCAGTTTTTCCTTCTACAACAAAAACTCTTCTCCTAACATTCTCCACCTCTAACCAGACACCTCTACATGTAACTTGCACCATCTCTTTCCCATAGAATTACTCTGAGATTACTTTAAAAAACAATCCAAAAACCCAAACCAAAGAAACAACTGCGCACTGACTAGGCTATTTAAATATTTATATTTAATATTTATGTTTGAACTGTTATTTATATTAAATTATTATTTTAAAACTTCTGCATGAAACTGATGTCACATGTGCTAGAATATGCTAATATGCTTCCCATATTAGATACACAGTATGATTTAAATATAAATATATGAATATACAAAATATAAATATACAAAATGCTTTAAATATTCTAATTTTAATCTGAGGATTCTGAACATCTAAAGCAAAACAAAGAACCATTTTCAAAAGGTCCCTCTGTGCTGGAGATCAGAAGAACTGCTTTTTATTTCCAGCTGTTGCTTTACTGTGGAAGAAACACTGAACTTGGTCTGGCAAATGTGAGCAAGCTCGGTGATATTCTGGAAGAGATTACTTTTTTACACATTATCTCTACTAGGCACTGGCAGTTTGTCTCCAACGAGAGCTCCTTCAGCTGCTGATCTCAAGCTGACAAGGAGTTTAATCCTGTAAACATAACACAATTGGCTGGTGTTAAATAACCAGAGACTACCGACAAGAATGAGCAATTTCCCAACACAGATTTCAGGTAGTTCTCTCTGGTTCTATTTACCTTTGGGAAGCAGCTCCTAGCACTTGCACAACCCTGAATAAAACGCTGTTTTAATGGCCAGATGCATTCCAAAGCTTGTGCTCCTCTGCAGCTCCATTCACTCCTCTTTGCTGAACAGTGAAATCCAGACAGCTGAGCAAAGGCATGGTCATACATGGGCCTCTGAGGGATGCCAAAAGACACACTTTACAGTCTTCTGCAATAAGGTCAAAGTCAGGACAAACACCAAAGGTCTGGCAGACACCATAGTCACCTTCCTGGTAACTGAGAAAAATGGGCTGTGCCCACGTCACAATGTGTTTATCTTCAATTTCAATACATTCACTTCCTTGAGACACAGACATATAAACATTGAAAATTCATTTCAGTTTAGTAAGACAAAGAGTTACAAGCCTTTATTTCACATTAGGCACTAAAAATCTACAACCCTACAAAAGCTAAAGCTGCCCATGGCTCACGTGTCCCCTGCACTTCCCAGTTGACACATCTTGTGGAAATAGGATTTTGGAAATACTGCTCAAAGCAGTGAAGAGAAGAGGGATGAATAACTCCCCTGTGCACTGAGAACTAAAAAGGCTGTTTATTTAAAATATTTTGTCATTACAAAGAGGATGGTTTGCTGGTAAAAACCAGCCAACCCAACAGAAAACACCACAAACAAAAACCCAAACCTCCTCCACATTTCAGTACACCATCAGCAAGACTATTTAGAAAAAACACAATTGTCTCCATCTTATTGCCAGTGCTGGGCTCAGAGAGAATGCCATCATTGAAGAGTGCTCCACAGTAGTTTAAAAACACAGAAGTCACAAATTATCAAATCTTTAAACAAACAGTAAATCAAACAAATAAACAAACCATTAAACATCTGAAAAATACAAAAGCAAAAAACAAGAGCAGTTTTAGCACTGTCAGAAAATAGCAGTGAAGAATCCTTCTGTGTGTTTATCCATACTCCCCAGTTATGAGCATAACCTTCAACAAAACAGCTTATGCACACTCTGCATTAAAAAAGTGTGTTAAAAACAGGAGAAAAGCAACAAAGTCAGACAAGAGAGTGCTCAGTATTTACATTTTCAAGTTACCTGAATAGAAGAAAAATGCAAATCAAGTGCTTATCACTGCTGTTATTCTGCAAAAATGTTGACTGCCTTCCCCAACTGCTGTTTAGTTACAAAGTTCTAAATACACACATGTGCATGGACTCAAGGACTTCTTTCAGAGCAGAATGGTAGTTCAGGAGAGTTTATGCAGTAAAAATAATCTGTAATCAGTATTTTTGTTCATTGCTCAATAAAATTTTATTAGTTATTTCTGAGCTGTTTTATGTGTAAAGCCCAAGTTCTGTAAGGTCTTCTCCACTTTGAGATACAAGTATAAAAAAGTTGCAAACATCAATAGATGAGTGCAATGATATTCAGTCTAAGTTAATCCCCAGACATCCAAATCCATGAATAAAAATTCATCAGTTTTAAATACACTGAGCCTATTAAGCAAGAACAAAAGCATATGCACAAAAGAGCTTTTAATATATTTCAAAGCCCACAAGAGCCACGGTCTCATTAAAATTATAAATTACACAAACATGGAATAAAGATTCAAACTGCAGTGCAGCTAAGCAGATTACAGCAAACCCCGCGTTCCATATGATAACACACCATGGCCCTCCCAGATGGGGGCTTGGAACAAAAAGGCCATCACTGCAGCTAGGGAAAACCTCCTTGTGATCTCTGCTTTCTGTTCAGCAGATGACAGCCAAATAATATGTTGATTATTCTGTTTGTGCTGCTAATCTTGTAAGATGGAATAAAAGCGATATGATCTATTGTGAACTCCATGCTAATGTGTTGCTCCACTCATAAATAATATACTGAATTTATTCTGAAACTATCTTTTTATCTGACTTCCAGGTTTTAAATGCGTGAACTAAAATAGAAAGCCAGCATAAGCTATTATTTAATTTGATGGTTTAAAATAAAAGATACAGCTGACACAATAATAAATGTGAAAAGTGACTACTTAGTGAATCAAATAAGTAGAGGTGCCTTTCTCCAATTTAGTAAATGATCCTAAGCTGAGGTGCAGAGCATGCTCCAGCCCCACAAACTGCAGCCTCACTGATACCAAACACATCACCAAGCAGGGCCTGCATGGCTCATTTTACCACAGACATGCAGCCCAAGCAGGAGTTTCAAATGAGGACACAAGTACTTGTGAAACAGAAAAGCAGTACAATCACTGGATAACCTCATTAGTACTGTCTCCCTGAACTGCCTTCTTAAAAACTTTTTAGGTTTCCAATAAGTGCTAAGATTTTATTTCATCTACATTTGCTCATCTGGCTTGTTCCAAAAGTACAGAACATGGCTTGCCCTTTCTTCCATAATATATTGCTTTTCTAAAAGGAAAATCAGTGACTGGTCATACAGCTCCTTACACAGATACTCTGTGCATGCAAGGAAAATTGATGCTATTCCTACAACTCAATGTTTGTGAATTTCAGTTCTTTTGTGCCAGAAATGTTAAAAATTCTATTAAAAATCCACTGTGGCTTGGCAATAGCATGAGAACACCAAGATCAAACAGTGCTTCACAATTCTTTGACCAATGGAAACACAACTGAGAAAAGGTGGAAGCATGAGGCTCCAAGAATGTGCAACAGTTTTCACAGAAATGTAAGAGCAGGGTGTAAAACAATAAAAGCTCCATTACCTTTCTCCCTCTGCTAGGGACACAGCTACAGGTGTAATTCACAGAAATATTGAAAACATGGCTACTGAAGAAACACAGACTTTCTAATAAACCTTAGGGCTGAAACTTCAGATGAATTACCCCCTCATTGCAATGAAATAAGACATTCCATTCTTTCCACACAAAACCAAGCCAGGACTTTGAAACAATTAGTGAAGCTCACATTTCCAGCAGCACCCACAACTAAATTAAACTCCCAATTCATTTTCAAGATTACTGTTCTGCAGGTTTCAGTAATATTGTGTGTCCCACTCACAACACACTGAGTTACTCTGCAGTAACCACTAACAGAATTCTTATTTCTAGGACCTTGATAATATTTTTGCTTCCCTCAACCTGTTTCAGTAGCTACAGTTTTAAATGTGAATTCATTTTTATTCCTTTTACGTATATTATTTCACAGAAAGTGCAATTCAGTATTGGGGGGGGGGTGGAAATTGGGAAAAATGGCAGCCCTGCTCCCAGATAGATGTTCCTGAAATGGGGTTCCTACAGAGAACTTTTGGCATGGAATTGGCAGGCTCAGTGTAGGGGATGGAAGCTGAATCCACTGAGTTTAAGAATAATGATGATTTGCTAAAATACAGCCTGGCTACAACAAAAGGCCAGATATTCATTATTTTATTTTATTATTTCACAAAAACATTATTCCAAATTTGAAGCAATTTAAGTTTCCCTAAGTAGCCAGTTGTGAATCTGGCTTTACAGTGAGTTTTACAAGGCTGCTTGCTTGTCTTATATCCAACTTTAAAACTCTCACTGAAAAATCTCAATTTTACTTCCTGACTACTTAAAGGCCAAAATTTTCTTCATCTGCCCCTCAGTGACCAAATTAGTTTACCATTCTAGTCAATTTTTTTCAAGAGCAAGCAGTAGACATCTCTACAGAATTATTTACTGCAGGACACCCTGGTCCATGCCTCCTTCTGTGGATGGCCAGAGTGCTGTGAAAGTTGGTAGGAGCTGAAAAATCAAGCTGGCATTCCTGTCTGGAGTATCTATGGAGACAATAACCAGAAAACATCACTGGCCAGCACCAGAAACCTGAGGTTCCTTCCATGTTTGTGGGTCTCACCAAGAATTATGAGAAATACAAGGAAAATAATCTCTATTAAATACAGCACTAATCTGCATGATACTTAAGACAATAAATTAAACTCACAGTTCACTTTCAAGATTATTGTTCTGCAGGTTTCAGCAATATTATACTGTACAGTTCTGAAATTACAGAAACAAAGTAATTTTTAAAATAATTTCTTGTCTTCAGCACATACTGCTTTAACTCATGTCTCCTAATTTACTTCTATTGTAAAAGAGCTGTTTCAATTTGACACAGGTTTAAATTTTTTTCCCTGTTGCTCAGGATATCCATAAGGATGAATTTGGGTAACATCCAGAGGCTTTTTGCATAAGATCATATGTTTTATATAATATCATACAACTGGCAAGTACTAAACACTCCAAATAATTCTTTTATTTGCCACAGACTGACTGAATAAGCAGTCTTTAAGCTTTTTCACACTGAAAAAAAACCAGGTCTTTTGGTGTCAGAGCTTCCAGGATTAAACATTCTTTCCAGTTGTCAGCTCACGGCCTGAAGATCCTGCACTTTCAAACTTATCCCATTCTAGCTAGTTCAAAGATCAGGAAAATGAAGCCATCTTCTTTGCAGCCATAATCCACGACCCATGCTGTTAGATACTTAAGAACATCTCAAAAGCAAACTACCTTGTTTCAGCTCCCAGCAGGAGCCCAGCAGGGCGTGGGTCACATGACTGAAGCCCAGCCTGGTCAGGTGACTCAGTGCCTAATCAGATTTGGTGCCTATGAAACTTTAATCAGTACAGTCTAATACCAGCACATTCCACAACTGATGAGCAAAGCAGCCTGGCGATGGAACAGCAAACACTAATAAGATTATGAATTAGAACTGCTACTGGGATGTGCTTTTCTGGTTCTCTATCCCACATAAATCCAACTGAAAAATACCACTGTAAACTGATCTGGCTGACATATATAATTGAAATTAATTTGAAATAAAATGGGCTGGTGTTTTATTCCAAAATGAACAGCATTTTGTTCAAAGACAAGAGCATATGTGAATCTTCTGCAGCACAATTAAAACCCAGCAAAACCACTGATTTGAAAGCAAAGACAACAGAACACATCCATCAGTAGTAACACCCTGTTGTTGAGGAACACTGCCCACACAGTGCTGCTGGTGTTAACTTGCCCTGTGAGCCTGCATGGGCAACCCACATGGTAAAGAGAGGCCAGGACAACTGTGCTTCCTCTTTTTAATGCCTTCTGTCCCTTCATGGTCACCAGAAGCTGATGCCTTGTGCAGGCTGCCCTAGAGCAGAGGCTGGACAGAGCTAAAGAATAAAGCAGGGATTTATTCCAAGGATCTCCTCCATGGACCCACCTTGGGCAGCACAAGAGCCCAGCCAGGGCTGCACCCAAGATGAACCAAAATGGCCCCAAAATGCACGAGCGCTCCCGGGGTCTCTCCCTGGGATCAGTTCTGCTCCATTTGCACCTTGCAGTTCATTGTCCCATCCCAGCTTTAGCCCAGGCAGTCCCACCCTGCTTGTTCTTCTCTCTCCAGCCCACGGGGTTTGTGCTCCTGGGCTGAGATTTGGATCATCTGTCCTTGGTGCCCAGCTGGAGCAGGAATTGTTTTGTCTCCCTGCTCTGTGCAGAGAGCTCACCATCCCCTCTTGTGAAGCCCAGACCCACCCACTAAAGCAGCACAGAATGTGAAACATAGAAAACCTGAGGCATCATTATCAACCACAAACAGTCAAAGCACACTTCAAGGGCTGCTATTCTGGAAATACCAGGATTTCCCCCAAGTCTGTAGGCTACACTTTTGGAAGAGAAATGTCAAAAACACTTGCAGATCAAATTCCAAGCATAACCTTTCCCCAAATGTTCTGACTGCTCTCTCGATTACCACTGTATTCCCTCCATTTTTTTTTTCCCTGTTAGGGAATTTTCACCCCAAATCCTCTTAATCCATCTTAGAATCTGCATTTTGCACAGACAAGTAGCTGAATTGCACCAGCGAGTTTGCAAGAAGAGGAAAACAGAGCACAGGCAGGATTTGCAGTTAAAACTGACATCCCCATTTGACCAGCTCTATGTGACAACATGTGAGCTGTGAGGAAGGAAAGTTGATTATTCTGCAATTTGAGACATCCCAAAATAGACAAAAAATGTTTAAACCTCTCTATTCTCCAATGAGCTGACTAGGACCCCTGTCTATTGCCATAGCCCAGCTGACAAGAAATAACTTCCTAAGACACTTCCTGAGCACTGGAGATCACTTCCATGTCCCTTAGTCTCTCTGCATTTCCATTCCACCTCTAGAGCAGGAGCAGTAGGATTTATCTAGCTCATAATGTGCATTTGAGGATTAGGGTAATGTCTAGAATCACAATTGCTGTGGTCTTGCTTTCTGCCAGACACTAAATCCTAGTGGGATCTTCTACAACAGAAGTAGAAAATTCTGAAAATTCACCTTTTCAAAACTGGACATGTGAACATAAGCAAACCTTCAGTATCATTCAAAAAGGGTGAAAAAAATATTGTTATTCCTGAAAATGAAACACCATTGATTTAAAAATAATTAACTAAAAAAATATGGAATTAAACTTGCATTAAATTAATTCTTTCTCTGAAATTTGTCTGAAATGCAGGTACAGTCAGATGTTGTAAGCAGTATTTCCATAAGCACATATGCGGTTGGAAAGCTTTATTGCATTAAAATGTTAACATTTGAAAAATCCCCCACCTACTGACAAATAGCTTATTTCCACTCACTTTCTAAATCAGTAGGACTTTAACTGCACCCATCAGGTTAAAATGTGACTGGGGAAAAATGAACACCACAAACAGAACTACTGCTATATTTTAAAAGTTCAGTTCTCATACTGAAAAAATTGTATCTACTTCATTATTTTTATTCTGTATGAAAGTCTCTCATGCTGTTACAATGTAAGACACCATTTCTCTATATTTGGGAGGATATCTACAAAAAACTTTGTAACAAAAATATCACTTCATGTAAAAATCCATTTTTTAATGTAAAAATCCAGTTTTTATTCTGAGATAACTACAAAGTTCTGAGCTAGCAAGAGCTGGGAGGCTGGGCTGCCCTCTTCCATGCAGCACCAGCTCACAGGATGGCACAAAATAAAATTATTGAGAAAGTCAGTTGATAGCTCCAAATCAGTTTAGTGAGCTCAATCAGCCCACGGAGGGAACTGACCAGCACCAGGGTTTGCTGGATTGGAAACAGAGGAGGAGGAGGGAGTGACATTTCCTCTTTTGCAACCCTGACCCACTGGATCAGCTCCTGAGCCACTGAGATTGCCAGGAGATGTGCAGTTTAGCCAAGAAACACTAAAAATGGAAGGGGCATGGCACCAGTGTTCACAGATTGCAAAATACTTCGATTATATGTGCTTGATTTCCAATAGGAAAGAGAAAAAAGAAAAAAAAAGAGAGAAGGAATTATTTAGCCTCCAATTTTAATTGGCCTGTAGGAAAATGAGGTTAAAAAAGTATAAAAAACCCCTTACATGGCAGGCAAGTAGTAATGAAAGAACAAAGGAGAGGGCTCAGCCCCGGATCTATGTGAAGTTAAGACAACCTACAATAGTGTATTTTAATTTTATAAAAACAATAAAGCAAGGAAATACTTTGTGTTAATGAAGGAAGAAAAGAAAATGTACTGCTTGGAATGGGGAAAAACCATCCCAGAGATTGAGTAGGTGCAGTTTATCACTGGATTCTCTTTCTCTTTTCACTGCTAACCTTTCTGACAGGTATAAGCAGTGACTTATCAAAGGTATCCTTATCACTGAGTCACGACCTTCTGTAACAAAGTTCTCAACAGATACCCTGCAACTGCTGAGTCACACACACCTGCAAGCACTCACACCTGAAATATTCAGGGATTTGGGCTCCAGGAGCACAGGACTGTAAGAAAAGGCAGAGTCACTGTGGTGTTTAAAAGTGGAGAACTCTCCTGGTTTCAGCCTCCTCTTCAGTCAGACAGAACTCACACCCCAGGATCCCACTGACAGAAACAGAGGCCCAAACCCTTTTAAAACAATTGTGGATTATGCTTTGGGTCTTTATTTTGTTTGCCTTTCCTATTCCAGATATTTACACCTCATTGGTCACATTCTACAGAAGTGAAATTTAACAGCTGTATTTATTTCTTGCCATGGTTTCCAGTCTCCTTTGATTTTCTCCTCTACAAACAGATACTTCTAACTTTCACTAAACAATAATCTATACTTAAAATTAAGTAGTATCCAGTATTTCACAGCTTAGCAGAAAATAAAAAATCTTAAGACAACCTCTTAATACTCCTGATAAAAGATCTTGAGTGCTCTAGTGCTTAGCATGAGTGGAAGCTTGGCCAGCAGCAAAAAGATCATCCTTTCCCCAGCTAGGGCCACATCGTGCTAAAGTTTCATGCTCCTGAATTTGAATTGGATATGAAGGGAAAACTCTGAGGTTCAGGACTGCCCACATATTGTTGCTCTTTCATGTTGCTCATATTTAACACGAGGATTTTTTCCCCTCAATTAAAAAGAGACTCAAGAGCCACAGGTGTTCAGAAAGTTGGCTTAGAACGACCGTAAACATGATCCGCTGGAATTAAAGACTAAGAGTGAGGGATTACAGTATAAAAACTTCGTTTTTATATTCTACTTGCACAAGAGTCTTCAAGCAGCTTGGATGCATCTGAACCACCGACATGAAAAACAAACATAAAAATATTTGTGGTAGTGGCTGTTCTATATCCTGACAGGGGCTTCCTTTGCTTTCAGAGCACCAGAACACAGAACTTTGACTGACAAAGCAAACATACTAGAACTTGTCAAAGCATTTTAATGTCTTTTAACTTTTTCTACCACACGTCTGGGTCCACGCCGACACAAGATCTAGCTGCCAAGTTAAGGCATTAAACCACACGCCTGCTACAGGTCCGTGCTATGCACAACCAAGCAGGGACCCAAGTATACTCCCATATGCCACACGCAGTTACGAAAATACATTTTACAAGCACTTTTCCCTTGCAGGCTCTTTGCGAGGGGGCCGATACCGCTCCAGGAGAGCCTGTCCGCCCCCGGCCCGCTGCACACCCGGCCCCGCAGACACCGCGCGGGACAAGCGGGCTGTCCCCTCCACAGCACCCGTACCGCACCCCCCGCGCCGTTCCGTGCCCGCTGCCAGCCCCGGGCAAGGCCCCGGTGTCCCCTCAGCCCCGGGCAAGGACCCGGTTTCCCCCCGGTGCCGCTCTCACCTCCCCGTTCGCCGCCGGGCCCCGCAGCCCTCCGCCGCCCCCCGGCTCCGCACGTGGCAACAACGCGGGCTCCCATTGGTCGGCCGCTCCCCGAGCCGCTCCCCCATTGGCGGAGCGCCGGCACGGCGTGTCCGGCCCCGACATGGCGGCGGCCGGCGGGGAGCGGGGCCGCACCAGCTTCCAGCGCAGGCCCGGGGCCGGCCCACGGCCGTCCGCCTTGCCGGGCACTCGGCCCTCGGTGCGCCACGGGCAGCTGCTGCTCTCCAGCGGGCTGCCCTCCCTGGACTGTGTGCTAGGTTGGTGGGAGCGGGACTGGGACCCGGTGCTGCGCCCCCGCCGCCCTCCCCTTTGCCAGGCCCTTCCTGCCCTCCCGTAACCCCGCGGCTGCTCCCGAGGCTGCTCCTTCCACCCCACAGACCCGGGGGTCGCGGGGAGGGCGGGAGGGGCAGGAGGACGGGGCAGGCCGGTCGTGGACCCCAGCTGGAGCTTGCGGAGGAGCCGTGTGTGCCGCGCTGCCATCGCTGCGGGCAGCCCTGCGGAGCTGCTCCGTGAATTCTCCCGGCAGCACATGGCTGGGGCGTTTGGCACTACCGCAGGGAGGGCTGCGAGGGTTCCCCTTGGAAAGCCGTGTGTGCTGCTGGGTTTGGGATGGGAAAGCCGTGCGTGCTGCTGGCTTTCCCCTTGGAAAGCCGTGTGTGCTGCCGGGTTTACCTTGGAAAGCCGTGTGTGCTGCCGGGTTTCCCCTTGGAAAGCCGTGTGTGTATTGCCAGGGTTTCCCCCTGAAAAGCTGTGTGTGTTGCTGGGTTCCACCTGGAAAGCCGTGTGTGCTGCCGGCTTTCCCTTGGAAAGCCGTGTGTGCTGCACTAACGCCGGGCGGGTCGGGTTCCCCGCCCCGGCAGGTGTTGGGATGTGTTGGGGTTCTCCATTTGTCTTTTCTACCTTGCTCGCCACGGCTGCATCGTTCAAGTGCCCCCCTTAGATCAGTGGCTCTGGTGTGACGCTGGTTTTGCTGCCTCTGGGTGTGAGATGGTCCCGTGCACTCATCTGATGTGATTGGGGCTGTACCATCCGTGTCTGGAGCTGGCACTTTCCCTTGGCTTGGGAGCTCATTCATTTGCTGGTGTAAGCAGCGTGGTTTATCTGGGTGATCCTCTAACTCTTCACACAGTTGTAGCGCATCTTTAAGGTACATACATGGGACTTTTAGGTGAGAACAGCCTGATTTTAGCTTTGTTCATTCGTCCTTGGAGTACACAGAATATGCCACTTTTCTCTCTAGGGATACTCTTCATGATTAATGATAATATAAAAGTCGTATCCATTGTATAAAGGACGTTTTGCAGCCTGTATATAATTTTTGTGTGTGTGTGTGTGTCTGCACTTTCATCAGGGATTAGGAGCATTGTGGAGGAAACTCTTCCTGCTTGAGAGAGAAATATTTCATTGAGTGTAATTTGTGAAGCCTTTTAATTGCATGAAAAGCAGGTTTGCATTGAATATTCCTGTTCATATTCCCTTTTAGAAACAGTGCATTTTGCACAGCATGGCTCAGAAGATGTAGACAGCTCCTGTGGTGGCAGTCTCCTAAAATTCTAGGCACCTGCTAACACAATTAGTCGTTTGTTATGGAAACTGAGGATACTTCCAATACACCCAGGATCCTTTCTGCATTTTCCTTGTCTTTTAAATATTTCATCATTTCTTGAGCTTACTGATATTTATACTTCAACATCAAGGAAATTCCTTACCCCTAGAAACAGCAACTTTTGAAAGTACTTTTAGATGGCTTTTTTGGGTTGTAGCATCTCTGAAAACCTGGGCTCTACATTCCTCTGTTAAACCTGGGGTAACCTCCTAGCCCTGAAATCCCGGATTTTTGGAGGCTGAGTGGAGATCAGGAAAAGAGGAGGCCAGGAAAGACTCATTCTAAGCATGCTGACTAGACTCCAGTTCCCACTGGTGCCAGGCATGGTTGGAACACACCTCCAGCTGGGTGAACTGTATGGAATCACTGATTTTGGAGGCTGAGGAGGGACCTCAAGAATTTCCCCTCTGCAGCCTTAAAGCAGGCTCAGCTCTGAATTCTGAGCTGATGGCTCAGGGCTTTGTACATTGGAGTCTTGAAAATCTGCACAGGCAAAGATTTTGCAGCACCTCTGGGTAACCCAGCCCAATGCTGGATTATTTTTTGTAGGGAATTTTCTTTTTGCTTATATCCACTGGGAGCCTCCCCTGTTTCAGCTCCCATTTGTTGCTTGTTGCCTTCGTACTGCACCTCAGTGAAGAGCTCAGCAGTTGTTGGGGAGTCTTTGCTTCTTTTTTGTTAGGATCAGGATTAAATGTGTGAGATGGTATTTCTTGTTGGGACTCAGATGTTTATTAGTTCTTATTCTACTGTCTCATAAACTGAGTTCTACAGCACTTCACTCTAACAAACTGAAAAGCCCTGTCTCCCCTCTACAAGGCCTTTTAAGGATAAATTGTTCAATTAAGAAGTGACACCTAAATTATTTTCACTTTTAACCCAATAACCAACCATGTAATGTGAACTTTTTTATCCAATTACACAAACCCACCCAAACCCATGGAGAAGAAGCTGAAGAAAAAAGACCAGCCTCCACCCTAAAACCTGAATCTTGCTTTATACCTGTTACTGTATTCTAAACCCTTACACTCTAAGTTTTCCACCTTGTGATATTACACACTTCTATTCAAACTCCACACCCACAATCCCAGTTCTGTCATTCATTTTGGAATCCTTCTCCACAGCCTCAGGTCAAATGCAGTGCTCTCTTGGGGGTCAGTACCTGTCAGCACAGAAAGTCTGAAATTCTCAGCAACCAGGGGTTCCAGCAGCGTGCCAGTAGCTTCTGTTGGGTACGCCAGGGTCTTCAGCTTTTCCTTCCTTCTCCAGGCTGAGCAAGCCCACTTCCTTCAGCCTCTTCTCTTGAATCAGTTGCCCCATTTTCATATCCCTCCCTGAACTCACTTCAATTTATCTTGTTTTTTTTCTTGAATGGAGGAGCTCCAAGTCATCTGGACCTCATGTTCCAGATGTGATCTGAGTAAAGGGGAGCATCCTTGGAGCATCTGACTGAGCCTCTGATGGTGCTGATGCCTTGTGCAGGCTGCCCTAGAGCAGAGGCTGGACAGAGCTAAAGAATAGAGCAGGGATTGATTCCAAGGATCTCCTCCATGGACCCACCTTGGGCAGCACCAGAGCCCAGCCAGGGCTGCACCCAAGATGAACCAAAATGGCCCCAAAATGCACCAGCGCTCCCGGGGTCTCTCCCTGGGATCAGCTCTGCTCCATTTGCACCTTGCAGTTCATTGTCCCACCCTGCTTTAGCCCAGGCAGTCCCACCCTGCTTGTTTTTCTCTCTCCAGCCCACGGGGTCTGTGCTCTTGGGCTGAGATTTGGATCATTTGTCCTTGGTGCCCAGCTGGAGCAGGAATTGTTTTGTCTCCCTGCTCTGTGCACAGAGCTCACCATCCCCTCATGTGAAACTCAGACCCACCCACTAAAGCAGCACAGAATGTGAAAAACAGAAAAGCTGAAACCTGAGGCATCAGTGCAGCCTGCTGTGCTGGTGACTCTGCAGGTGATGACTTGGTCTGCTTTGAGCCCTCAGTGCCTCATGAATGTGTTGCAGAATGCTGTTCATGTGTTTCTGACAGAATATTTATGCTTTTCTTCTTTTGTCTTGCCCACTAGCAATCAAATAATTGACTGTAAAAATATGTAATTTTTGCTGTCACCAGGGACTGAGGACAATCTTTTTTTATGGTGTAAATGCCCAGTGGAAGTTAGTATAAACTCTTTTAGTCTGGTATTTTCATCGACATACTTTTTAACAGTCTCTAGGCAATCTTGTAGATCTCTGGCTTGAGCCTGAGTTTAACTTTGCTCTGTTCACAATCTGTAACCCAGATGCAGAATTATTTGCCAGACATGAGTGCAGCCTGTGAGTGAGGGAAAGCATGGTGTTATCACAGACAATGAAGTGCTTCTGAAGAGGGGAAAAGGCAGAGACTCCAAGGAGGAGTTTCTTTCATCCTACAGCTGCTGGTTACGTTGCTGTGGCTCACTCTAAAGGAGTGAGTTTCCTTTGGAAGAGAAGTGGTAGATGAGTGCTGGATTTCAAATGCAGTGTTACCATCAGGGCACTCTGCACTTCCAGAGTTGATTTATTTTACAAATTTTTATTTATATTTATTTTATAAATTTAAATTTATATTTATAGATTTAAATTAATATTTATAGATTTAAATTTATATTTATTGTATAATTTTTATACATTTTTAAACATAAACATTTTATGTTTATAAATATTTTATATTTATTTCTAGAAGTTTACTTTCAAGGTTTATGGGCCATATATGCCTGATGTGTGCCAGAGCAGTTCTCTGCAATGAGCTGCAACTGTTGTGTGATCTAACCATCACATGCCTGGCATTGAATGTTTTGTTTCAGGCTGCTGGAAAAAAGGTTAGGCATATGCTTTGAAAACAGTCTGGGCACTTCTCAGCTTGCAAAGTTTGTTGTGCTTCTCTCCATTAAAATCTTAAATCTTTCTTGTAAGTAGCAATGTGGAAAGTTACAAGTTTTGCTGAGATGTTTATATATTTTGCTGGCAAAGAGAAATGAAACTAGCAAGATCAGGAAGAATGACAAGTTCACAGCAGCTTTTTTGGGAAACTTAGAGATTTTGCCTCTTCCTTTTGATTCCATCAGCATTCCTGCTATTTTTTCCTGTTGCCTTTTGTTTCATTTGCTAGTATTGTTGCTTGTTGTAATATGAAGGTGTAGCTATGGTAGCTGCAATAGTTTTGCATTCCCTCTAATAGAAGACACTTGTTCAAACCATCAGTGATCGTGCTCTGACAATGAGTTTGCCTTGAACAACCAGGGTATGTGCACACACGTTACAGCTCTGCCTTGTGGAAGCAGTACCATGGATGATCTGAAAATGCAGCTTGAGAGAATTTGGACTGCACTGTTTGACAAATGCAGTGTAAAAGCAGGAGACACTACTTCTGTCATGGCTACAAGTGAACTTTTCTCTAACCAAGGTTTTAAAGTCCTTATTGCCATGAGCTAATACATTACTTATGGCTGCTTTAGTCATATTTTCTATGTCAACCTAGGATTTGGTAAAATCTCAACATTTGGAACATTTCTTTCCTATGGGCTGTATAGAGCATGTGGTCATTTTAAACAACTGTTGTTAGTAACCTGTGTGTTCTGGCTCCCTGAACAATTAAATTCAGTGAATATTGGAAGCAAACTTTGTGTCAAACATCAGTATGATTTCAAATTTTGGTCTTTTGTTTTGGGTTTTTTTTTTTCTTTCCCCTCTGGTACATCCTTTGGATTGGTTTGCATTTATCTCCTGAATAAATAAATGGAACAAAAATCATTGGGGATTTCATGGGTGATTCTAACTTTCTGATAAAGAGCAGTTAAAATTGGTTTGTTGTTTGTTTTTTATTTAATATCTAGAAAATGCTTAATTACCTGATCAGCTTGCTGTGGATATTGAGGTATTTGTACGTCTTGACTCAGGAGTTAACTTGGAACATCTTCTTCTCTGTAACTATGAAATTAGTAGCTGACTAAGCACTTTCACTGCCCAGTACTGCTGGAGTTGTGGTGCATGATGGCAAAGTGATCCTGTTCTGGTTTTAATTCAGGTGCTATTATGCAACAATAATAGCACTTTTTGGCATTTGGGAGAGAAATTTGCTTTTTTTGTTCCTTTTGGGTAATCAACATTACAGACACTGCAGGCATTTGTAGTCCCACTAGCAAAGCTGAAGATTAAGAAGTTGATCCAACTCATATTGGAATCAATTTTTAGTGGAGTTTATTGAGCTCTTACAAATGTATAAAATGAAAGATCCTGTTCACTGGAGTCCATCTGTGCAGTCCAGGATTGACTTCTGCAGCTTTGCATAGTGTGCTGATGGGATTCATCAATTAGTTTGCTCCTAAGTTGCTTTTAAATCAGTACAGAATTGCTGACAACGTCCTGCAGTTTCCATGCAAAGCACTTCAGTAGGCTGCTTATGTGTGGTCAGCCTGAACACTTCCAGGGATTTTTAGCTTTCCTGTCACAGTCTTCCATAATCGTTAAACAAAATAGTCTGGTTTCAGGTTATTCACTGTTGTAATTCTTGGAATTCAGATTACAAATTAGTGTGCTCTTTCCCGAAAATAAAAGAAGAGTTGTTCTTTCTCTGTCCTTATAAAGGAATTCGTGGAGTTATGTCCAGGACCTACTATAAAAAACTTTAATCTCTTCAGTAGTGTATGTTTTTTTGTAGTGTGTGTTGTGACATTTATGATCTCTCAATCCAGTTTTCAGTGGGTGAAAATCTTGCTGCCATGTCAGTAAGATAAAAAGCAGTGGAGCCAGGATTTTGCCTCAAAGACTTGGGTGTAAATTTGCTAAAATCTACTAAAATCTTAGTTGGTCACTTAGCTTGCATCCTTCTTGATACAAAGGAATATCACTTGATAGTGATATCCCACTGTAGTGGAATCACTTGATATTGATTAATTTAATTTAATTTAGAGAATGTTTACTCACATGAGCCATCCCAGTAAAAATCTGCTGGCTCAGACCAAACATCAGCACTGTAGTACTTGAGTGTGGTTGCATAGAGCTCTGCAGGATCTTTTTACCTCAATGATGATAGTACAGTATATTGTGAAAGTAATTGTAATGTGCAGTATGTAATTACATGTAATGTATAATTATTTCATAATAGAGAATTGTAGTAAGTATTGCAAAGGTAATTAAAATGTTGTTCACTTTTATATTTTTAAATTCCCCGTTATCACCTTTCTTTGACTTATAAACTAAGAAAAGTTAATTGTTCTCTAACATAGTATTAAAGTGGAGTCTTACTTTATTCTTCATTTTGTTTTGTTTCCAGGTGGAGGCGTAGCTGTTGGAACCCTTCTTCTTATTGGTTAGTATAGAATATATAGATTCTTAAAGCCATATTCTGAAGCTTTTCACTCTTGAATGTATTCATTAAACAGCCTCTCGTTTCACTGGTTTTTGAAGTCAGACTTTAGGAAAGTAGAACCCTCAGGTTCCTTCACTTTGTGTAGCCTTCAGAATGGACTGAAGAGTTATGGAGGTGAATCAAAATCTAAATTTTAGACAGGCCTGTGCACCCACAAAGAATATCCCAGAAATCTCTTTGAAAACAGAGCATTTAGCACATTTCAGGACTTATTAGCAGAGTGCACACATTAGTTAAGATTTTGCAAGCTGCTGTTAGATTCCAACTGTGTACCCTCACAAAAGGGTTTTTTCAATTTGGCTATCTGAGGAAGACATGCCATGTAGGACCTTTGAATCTTTTGGTTGCCAGGATCAGCTGAGAGCAAGGTGGTGGAAGGCTGCTCTCTGTCAGGGTGTGGATGAGGCACACTGAGATGATTAAATGGCTTCCACCAAAATTCCCTTTACAGACCACAGTGCAGCTCTCTGGGACCATCTCCATTGCAGCTGAGGTGTCCAGCTTTCCTTTCTGTTCGACTGAGTTGACACAAAACCAGCAGAAAAATGAAGAATTCTTGTGTTAATCTCCCCCCTGAAGGAGCACTTGAATCTCATAATTGAGAACAGGACTAGATTTCAGCCTTGCCTAGGGACAAACAGACTGGCACCTGCCTGGGTGATTTGGGTGCTTTTGAAGAAGTTGTGCCTGTAGAGTGCTTTAAGAGCCTGCCTGTCTCTAGTGAAAGACACCAATAGAAGCTCTTCACACTGTGGCTTTTCAGCCCTGAGACAGATTTAATCAGTAATTTTCATTCATTTTCTAAAAGGGATGAAAACATTGTGGTCTGGATATTTTATCTATGTTTACTTTCCCTGTGGAAGACAACCATTGCTTGGGAAACTGAATTTGTATCTAGAGTTTTGGTTACGTATTTTGAATTTTGCAAGTCAAAAATTGGTCTTAACACTAAAGATCCAAACAGTGGGATTTGTGGAAAATTTACTTGAAATCTATTTTAGCCACTAATGGAGTTACAGTATGGTGTAGGGCTCATGTAACCTGCACTAGAGGCTGAATAAAATTTTATTTTTGCCATTGAGGAAGGTGATTACTCCCACTATGGCTTGTTATTTCAAGGTTAGTCTTTATTTTTGCATTTTTTCCATTAGAGACAGTTATTGATGTGCCACTGAATCTTAGAAAATGTTGATTTTTACATGAAGTATATAAATTAGTGTATGGTGTGGTGCAGATTAAGTAATTTGAAAAGTTGCTTGCCAGAAGAAATAACTGACACTACCTAGTTCCAACTTTTTCAGCTTGAAAAGAGCTGCAATCTTGCTGTGGTAAAGGAAGAAGAAAAAAAAAGTTAGAACCTATTCTATACTACATAAATCAGAGATTGTGAGGCTGGATTCATTTTGTCTTCCCATGACAATATTCACTGCCCCTTCCAGTAGACAGGCTGGATGGCATCCAATGAATCCACTAGCAGGAAAATTGTCATTAAATGGAAGAAGTGGTCCAATATTTCACCACAGGGTGTTGTGGATGTGAAAAACAGTCATGTGGATGCTGATGGCTCAATGGAAGATTTTTCGTGAGAGGATTTTTCCCTGAACTTTGGTCCCTCCTGAGTGCATATCTGGCCATACTCAGTGGTAGGTTTGAATTTGCTTATCCCCTGTGTTGATTGTGTATTTGTGATCTGACCTGAAACTTAGCTTGAGAATGTCTCTTTTAGATCTGAAAATGATTTTTTTTTCCCAAATGAGACTTACCCTTTGTTATTTTGAAACATATAATTATATACAAAAAGTCTTAAAGTAGGAACTATATTTATTCATGACTCATTCGTCTAAAAATTTGGAGACTGATTTTTAAAGTTGGTACAGGTAACATTGGAATGGCATTGTTAGAATATCCTGTCAGCACACCAAGCAATTCTGTCATGAGATTAGTCTAGGCAAGCTTAATATTGTCAGGATTGAAGCTGTCAGTGATAAACCTCCTAGGAAGATCTATCTGTGTTGTATTCCAAGTGTTACAAAAAGGTTAAATTCTTCCCCTTCCTTCAACATTCTCTAAGGTGAGAATAAATTGAATTACTTTTAGCTTAGCTCCCTTTGCAAATTAAATGCTCATCTTCATTATTTGACTCATTATCTTGGTTAATTTAACCAAATAATAGTAGATTCAGGGTATTAAAATATTTATTTGAACTGTTGTGTTCTGAAGATGTAGTAATGGCACAGGTTACTTGATAAGACTGTAAAATATTGTTTGAAATAGAAGTGTGCAAGTTTTTTAACTCAATTCATAATAAAGAGCATTGTGATTTTCAGTTGAGCTTAATTCTATAGTAGATTCTTTTGACAGTGTTTTAATTATATGAAAATTAGAGAGTTGAAGCACATGCTAGTCTCATGGAAGATCCTACCTACCAGAGCAGCTTGAGACTTCCTGAGGTTTGTTCATCTAACAAGAATTAGGATTTTAACTATTATTTAAGTTTTAAAAAAACCTTAAAGCAGTGGGTTTCTAAGAAGCATTCTGGTGTGGAGCCCCATCAAAGCAGCTTGCTCAGGATGGAGGTGAGACCACGTTTGTGGTTTTAGCTGAGCCTGCTGCAGCAGATCAGCTTCCTTAGAGAGTCCCCCTTCTCAAAACAAAGTAAAACAAGCACACTTCTTCCCCTCTCCACTCCAGTGTACTTCAAGCTGTTGCATGGGTGTTTTGCCAGCCCAGGAAGAGTTTGCAGGAGGATATTTTGTTTGTAAATTATTTTTATTATTATAAAAATATATATAACATAATATATTAATATATAATGTTATATATTATGAACATTTTAATTATATATAATTAATATATTACTATATAATAATATTAATTATTTAAAATTTTAAAATATTTTAAAAACCATTTTAAATTGTTATTTTGTTTCTAAAGGTAAGCTTTGTTTATATACCACGTTCTGCATAGTGAGCTACTGCACCCTCACTAGAGGTGTCCTGAGCACCCTGTAAGAACCTATTCTTGCTTACCTTTAAAAGCCCCAGTTTTGACAAGGTCACTGACAGCTAAATGTTTTAAAGATTATCAGTAGGAGGGGTTTTATTGGTTGCTGAGGTCAGTTATTAAAAGTTAAAGTTGTCTGGTGTAAAACAGGTCTATACTTGTACATTCTAAGCCTTGAAGCAGTTTCAGCTACTTTAATTAGCTACTTTTATTTTTGTTAGGCATGCAATTTAACCTGACTGGTAAGAGCTCTCTTCACTTGCCAATATAATTGAATTTATCATCTTTTTAAAGCTGAAAAAGTTAATCTCAAGAGAGGTACAAAACAGTGATTTGCTAAATATAATCCTACAAAATACCAGTTAGCAGAATTCACCTTCCTGAAGTATGGCTAAATGCCAAATATTGTAACTTATGTGTTTGACAACTCTGGTTTGGCATGTGCTAATTAAATGCAAGTGACACAAAGTATATCCCCTCAAGCTTAGTAAACGTGGACATTAGAAAAGTATCTTTAAATGGAATTTGAGATTATTAATCTCATTTTATAACCTGCAGCAATTTAGAGAGATGTTTCATAGCTAGAGAAAGACACACCTTAGGTCACAGGACCACAGTGTAGAACCATCTATCTGGTAAAAAAATTATCAATACTGATAGGCTATGACAGGCTTTTGGCAGCTTTAGGGCAACCTGTCTAGACTTTGTAGAGAAAAAAAAAATAAGCCATCTGTACATTACATTGTTGCAGGCTTATTCTTTCTTCTTACAGCTCTCATCATTTTCAGTAATTCCACTGCAAATGACCACTGGAGTTTTTCAAAGACCTTCATGCTGCTTAATATAGTGATGTTTGAAAGTCAGGTGTTATAAATACAGTATTTATTGATCTTTGTTACCTTATGGTAGGTTTTGTTCCTGACTTTTTATTCCTCTTCCAGTTCTGGTGCTTATTCTGCATCCCTCTCTTGGGACATGAATGCCTCTGTGCAGAGAGAGTTTTTCCTTGAGGTCACATGGTTACAAATCAATAAGTCTATAATTAAATTTGTTTCCTTAATTTTTAAATAAATTCTGTTTTTACAGTGCCTCACACATCTCTGCTCTCTTCTGTTTTCTGTGCCCCACATAAAAGCCTTAAGATTCTATCCTATGAATATACCACGAATTCTATACCATGAATTTCTTTGAGTAATAGCTACAGACAGGTGTGGAGAAATGTCCCTTGTGTATTTGGTGGCCTTTTGGAACTCTGGTTACTGAGAATTTCAGACTTTCTGTGCTGGCAGGCACTGAACCCCAAGAGAACACTGCTTTTGACCCGAGGCTGTAGAAAAGTCTTCCAAAACTGAATGATAAAACTGAGATTATAAGTGTGTAGTTTGAGTAGAAGTGTATAATACTGCATAGAGAGTTTTAAGTTTTAGACTATAGCAATATATATAAAACAAGATAGAAGTTTTAGGGTGGAGGCTGGTCCTTCTTCTTCACCTTCTTCTCCATGGTTTTGGGTAATATTGTGTAATTAGATTTAAAAGTCCACATTGCAGACAAGTAGTTATTAAGTTAAAAGTGAAAATAATTTAGGTGTCATTTCCTAATTGGACAGTTTATCCTTAAAAGGCCTTGTAGAGAGAGATATGGCTCCATTTTTACTTTATTTGAGTGAAGGACTGTAGAACTCACAGTTTGTAAGACTGTAATATAAATAAAAACTAATAAACATCTGAGTCCCAAAAACCTCAAATAGGAATTGCTCTTTATCCTTAGTGCTCAGCTATAAGGTTATATGCTGGAATTCCCTCTGCTTATAGTGGCAATCCTGCTCTTTCTCCATGACTGTTTCAGCCAGGAAAGCACTCTCATGTGGAAGACCCATGGATAGTCACAACAGACTATTTTATTTATGGCCTTATCTGTAGGATCAGAGGAGCTTTTGTCCTGGAGACAATATGCATAACTTCTAGGTAAATAATCTCTTTTCCTTGTGCAGTTTCATGCTTCACTAGTCACTCACCTGCTCCTTAGCTGGAGAGCACTCTTTGTTCCAAAAGAATGGCAGAAAGCTGCTTGGTGCTGTGTGACTTGTGGGGACTGTGCCCAGAAAGGGCTGCAGCTGCAAGACTCTGATTTGTTCATGTGCCTTGGAAGCTGGAAGTGAAGCTCACAATGAAGGACCAGCTCTTTAGTGCAGAGGCTGAGACTAAAGATTTGGGCCAGGCTTGTCCTAAGCATTGACTAAAACGATCTGAAGTGTTAGTTCCTGCATGTCCTGAGTGAAGGTAGTTCTGGATGTGGAGGAGTTTGGAAAGATAAAGGTAACAATTGGATATTTGTCCTTGCCATTCAAATGCTAAGTCCATGCATTCTCAGGAAAGTGTTTCATTCTGGGATTCTGTGAAAGTGATCAGTGAGCTGCTGAAATACCTGTGCTAAGTGATTTGTTTGTGTATTTACAAGAAGAAAGCTGTACTCCTTTGGTTCTGAATGTAACTATTGAAGCCAGAGTACAATGGATGCTATCAGAAAAGCCCCATATGGATGCACTTTAGATCTTTTGAATACCACAAAAGTTTAGTGACCTAGAAATGAATCAATAAAAAGCATCCTCTATCTGACAAATTGAAGAACTGAGGGATTCTTAAAGATGCATTGACTTTAACAATTCCAGCTACACTGTTTGTAAAGGCTTTCTGAGACACATCTAATCCTTAGAGTACTGTAGGGAGCTATGAGGTGGTTTATATTTAGATCACTTTCCAAGTCTTAATTTAATTTTTTTGCTGCTGTTTACTCTTATGAAAATTTAGGAAGAAAGGAAAGGCTTATGTTAAAATGATACATCCTTATATTGGATGTGTTTTTAATTTGCTAACTTGAACATTCCATGTTATTTTGCAAATTATGTTTTGGAAGAGTATGGCAGTGTAAGAACCTCTCTAGCCCTGTTATATTACAAATAAATCAATGAATCAACAAAATTATTAGAATCTCAATAAGTCACTTAAAAGGTTTATATAATAGTTCTTCATGGCTTTATTTCTACACTATGTTTTAACGTTTTAGCATTTCAAATAAAATCTGAGAAAAATTCTTCTTAACTATTACAGCCATATTTTTTCTTAGCTTAGTTAAATAATCACCAACACATCATTTGATTTCTTGTATTTATCTATGGTTTATGGAGTTTCTCTGTTATGTTTGACAAGAAATTGAGTACGTTCTTTACTTTCTAAGGAGTAATTAATAGCAAAAATCATGATCCAGAAAGACTGTCTAGATAGTTGTACACACAGACTCAAGGCATAAAACACTTGGACTAAATGAGACATTTTCTTATTTTCCATTAAATGTCAGTTAAATACATATCAACTCAGTGTTTCTGTGCCTCAGATGGTGAAGAAGGTGAACTTTAACCTGTAGTTAAAAATTGAGAACCCAAGATTTTTCATTCAGCAAGGATGATGTAAATGTTGCAGCTGAGGATCCTTCCAGAGTGCCTGATGAGTGTTCCTTTTCCTCTTTTGTTCAAAGGGAGAGAGATCTAACAAAATTGTCTCCCTCCAGTGACATCTGCCACAGTGATGTGATTACAGGGAGCCTTGGTGGCTTCTTTCAGGTACCTCAGACAATTTAAAACAAAAATTGTACAGCTCATGCTGCCACTTTGATTTCTAGAGGTCTTTGCTCTTAAATTGAGAGCTTCATAGTGGGAGATTAGCACATGGAAATGAATACAGTGTGAGTAATATATTACTGAGGATAAAGCAGTAAGAATAACTAGAGAGAGCCATGTTTGAGGGGGCAGGAGCTGTCAGTGGTCTGGACTCCAGTTACCAGGGACACTTATTCAGCAATGGGGTTTTATTTCCCTCTTGAAACAGTTTAAGATTTAAGCAGGCTACAGAGACTATTTACAAAATACAACCATAATACTTCTTCAAGACTTAGGTAGTGTCAGTTCTGCCTTTTGTTTCTGCAATGGGAGTGTTTCAGTTTAGCTGATTGAGCCTTGTGTCCACCTGAGTCTCACAGCTGGCTCTACATCCTCAGTCTCATCCCTGAGTTAGTAGGAAGGCAGTTCTTCAGGAACTTTAATAATGGCTTTATAAGCATGCAAGAGTAAACTGGACCTAATATTTAATTAAAAGCTCCAAATTCTCAAGTAAATTTGCAGTTTGGAAATCCATCCTGATGAAATTTTGACAAGGAACTCAGTATTGTCACCAGTAAGGTTTTGTCAGTCCTGTGCTTTTTATGATTCAGAACTGTCCATATTTGTCACAAGACCCTTATTAAAAATTAAAATAAAAAAATCAATGTGGTATTATTGCATGTACATTGAAGGCTAATATGGCCTCCTAAGCAGGTCAACAGTATCAAAGGTAAGTTCTGTTAATGAAGATCTTAAAACCCTAAGACTCTACAGCAAACTGCAGAGTGGCTAGTACTGGTAGTAAGAGTGTTGTAATTATTCTATTCCCTTTGGCTTGTTTGGATATCCAGTTTTATGTCGTTTCCTGTTTTAGTGACTGGATTATGAAACGTTTTTCTCTGTTTGAGCTACTGCTTTAGAGTAACTTCTAGTGACTCTGCTATCCCAAATACTGAATTTAACAATGAAGTTTAATAAATCAGGAAATAAATTCTGTTTTGCCTAATATCCCATGGAGGTTGGGGAATATATCTTGGAGAACTGTGTTTTCTCCAGTGGTTTTGAACACTCATGGTTTGACTTTCTTGTTAATCTCAGCACTGAGTATCAGTACATGTGCAAGATAGTAGGAGTGTAGCAGTGCAACACTTTCCTGTGATTTGTTTCCCAGGTTTCCCCATTGCTATTGGTTTTCCTTTTCCTTTATGGATATACACTTTCCTTCTTTCTTTTTCTCCTTCACTCCATTGATTCATTTTGATTGTGCTACATGTCAAAATTAGAGTATTTTTATTTTCCTCTTTACTGGTTTTTGCAAGTTGGATATGAATGACAAGTTTTTCATTTTCTCTCTTCGTTACTGTTTTTTTTATTTTTAATTTTACTTTTTCATATGTGTATTTAGAGAATATTTTCTAAGTCACACAAACAATAGATTGAGTTTTGTTCGCTCTGTGTAAAGAAATATCTCTCTGTATTTTTCTGCCTCAGCATCCCTGTGTGTTGTCTTTCAGCTGCCAGATTAAAAGATGAAAAAGTGAAACCTAATGTAGCACATTCACTTTTCTCCCAAAAACCATAAAAAGCACTAACAGTGCTATTGTTGGTACTTCCTACAAATAAAGAACATCAGAGATGGTTCAGATTTCAGTTGTTCTGCACACATCACTTCCCATAGCTTGAAGTTATGCTGAGTTTTAATTGTATGAGTTCATTAAGACTTCCTAATTCTGCTTATTTCTGACACTTAACTTCCACCAGGGAAGCTGAAGGAAATGCTGGTCTTTCTGAAGTCAGAGTTTGTGTTTTCATTTCAGTGGGCCAGCATTCACAATGTCTGTTAACAAGTTTTGTCTCACTGCTTAAACTGCAAATTCATGAGTCTTTTGGATTTGTTCTGATTTTGCTCTGGTTACATTTCAAAAAAAAGCCTTGCTAATGGTTTGATTTCTTCAATCCATCCATTTGGTTTTTGTAGTTTTCACAACTTTGGAATAAATGCTGACATGAGAATGTCTCTATTCTGAATGTTACCTCTGTATAGGCTTAGCATGCCAGATATGGCTGAATTTTGAAAAGCATCAGGTAACAAATATTTTAAGCAAGTTTTAAGCACTAGGAATGGAAATGTTAACTTAGCTTTCCTAAATTAAGGAACCCCTTTCCATTAATCCATAAATTCAGCCATCTTAGCTGATACTAATGGAAGCCTTGTAAGGAGGCTGTGTCCCATCCATATCTTACAATCAAATGCCTGATTGAGGACTATTCCTCTGGCTTGAAACATTTGAAATACAGAATTATTTTCAAAGTTTTGGAATCCTATTTTACCTTTGATCTCTGTTGTAAATTCTATAATCCAGGAGATAGACCCAAAGAGGCCTTTTACAGTGTTGTGAACCTACAAGTGGGCAATTTATCTAACAAAAAACAATCCAACCATTCTTGTTTCCACAGAGGAGGATAAATATGGCCTTTACTCCAATCTGTTGTTCAAGTATTTTCTCGCAGAGGGAATTGTCTGTGGACATGACCTGTTTGTTGCTTCTGCCAAAGAGCATCCTGACAACATTTTGAAGGTAAATAAAACTCATTGCTTTTGATAAGTAAAGTTGTAATTCCTTGATGAATTAAATGCATTTAAAGGGTATATATTGTGTAGCAATGAAGGAATTAATCTTGGTGATTCATAAGAATATGTTGGGAAGTACAGGAGTATTTACACTAGCCAGATTTGGGAATTAAATTCAGGTCTCTACCTTCCATCTATGGACAGTGGAGTAAGATCCTCCCAAGGCCAAATCAGGCTTGAAACCTGTTTATTCTTTATTTTATTTCTGTATTATTCCACTGGCTTAGTGGAATGGTTTCAGTAAATCCAACTGCTTACAGTTTCCTCCTGCCCAGGAGGAAGAGTAGTTAAGCTGCCTCCAGTATTTTGTGGTTGAAACTGTGTACAGTTTGTGTGGATATTTATTGTAGTTTCCTGTAGAAAATAAAAACATCATTGAACATCTTTACAATTTCCTTTACGCTTACATTTCATTCTGACTCTTTTTTGTGCTAGGGAACTTGGTCAGCTTTGGATCAGGTCCCACAGAAAGGATCCCTCCAGACTTCAGTGGACTCCCAATCAAACACTGATAGTTTCTGTCATGAGAAAATTGCATAAGGGAAAAAGCCTGATCAACAGTGCAAAAAAATGCTGAAGTGTGAGGATAATCTTACAAAATTTCATTAAATATTTTATGTCTTTCTAAGGGTGCGTTTTCCTAATATCAGAAGTAACATATAATTTCCTGATTACTTCTGCATCAAGTGAAGTCTGGCTATTTCCTTAAGTGTCTTCAGAGACTATTTCTGGACAAAATGATTACTCTTCTGTTTTCCTACCTAGGGATGGTAAATTCTATGCTTTACCTCTTGAACATTATCATCAGTATTCAGGAAAAAGTATATTCTTAATGAAATGAAATTATTGTGGTTGTGAAAAATCAGTTTTTTAATGCTCCTAAACCTAAAGAGGGTTCATTTAAGGGTGAAATTTTTTCTCACTAGTGGTTTAGAATAAAGGTTAAACAAACAGGTTAAAAATTGATTTTCAAGTATGAATTACATAAAAATGTGCTATATTTTTTTAATTAAGTCGTTTTAAATAACTGATGATCAAGTATTGACTCCCTGATGATACAACACAATTGTTGCAGTAGTTTTTTTCATTGAGATTTAATTATCCCAATTGGTATTTTTATTGCATTGCATGAAATTTTCTTAAAATGGAGTAGCTAATGTACATTCCACTTTTCTTTCATCCACCTTTGATTCAGTTTTTCATAGCCTGTTGTGTTTTTTCTGACTCCTTTATGTGATAACCAGCAGACATTGTTACACACATCTGCCATACACCTTGTACCACTTTGAGTTTGGGGTCAGTTGGTTTGCTGTGCCTTACCCAGCTCTGATTGTCTGATATGGAATCATTTTCCTTCTTAATTTCCAGGACTAGACACTAGGCAGGAATGCTGCATTCCTCTGTTGTGACTCCATGGTGATGCTGCCGTAGGAGACTATAAATGGAGGGACAATATTGCTGTATAAACATCATCTTGTTTTGATTTCTGCCTTCCTTTGTGCCCTTGTGCATCCAACAATATTCTTGTCTGTGCTGTTTACTCTCACCTTGGCTGTTCAACACCTCCTTTGTTTAGCAGACAAGGCACAGCAGACTTAATTTCTCTGATTTGTATTGTGTCAGTGAAGTAACCCTCACCTTCAGGTGCTTCAAGATCTCTCCTGTCATAAAAATGAGCTGCTTGGGATTTGGATGACTCCACAGAGTTGGGATTTTAATATAGCCTATGACCATTGAATAACATGGCACTTCATTTAATGAGATTAGTAATTAATGTATTTTCAGTGTCTGATTGGACTGTATTCTTTACTGGAAAGGCCACACAGACGTGGTAGATACCAACCTGAATTACAGCTTAGGCTTGGGTTTTACTTGGTAAAATTCAAGTATGGATTCAATACATTCCACAGCCAGTATCTAATCAGCTGGTGTATTTCATAAAGGCAGTTCATGAAGTGTCCACACTCTGTCCATATTCAATGTCCACATGGTGTGGTCAGTCTGTTTGCATGTTCAGCTCTCTGCTGAAATGCCATAATTGCCCTATTCCAATTTTGTGATGTGATTGGAAGTTTCTTGAACCTATAACCAAGACAAATATTGCTGGTAGTAGGAAGGGGAAAAGACATTCTTATAGACCATAATTATCTTGAAATTGTGTATAACTAAAAGACAGGCAGAGGATAAAAAGCCCTGATCAGCTGCCTGAGATATATTATATTACCACCCACCAATTTATCCATCATCCTTTGAAAATATATTCATACCTTTTGTAGTCAAAGCTCCTTCAGGAAACTGGCATTAAGATGTAATGCTGAAAAATTATACACCTCTGGTAAAACCTACAGAACTATATACATGCTGGTTTTTAGAAAGTATTTTAAACATTGGAGGGCATTTCTGTTCACTCTATAGTCTTCAAAAAAAAGGCAACTTTTTACTCTAAGGGCATAAGCACTGGGAATGTATATAATATAAGAAATTATATGGTAACTTCTGTGACTGATCATAAAATAAAACTGCTTGCATTGGTAAATGGAAATTTTATTTAATAGTAAAATTACATTGGGTTTGCCATTTAAATTCTACGACTGCCTAAACTACCTGTAAAATAATTTCTTCAGCTTTATTCTTGATTATTTTATTTAGGTTGGGGTGTAAAACTGATTTTCACAAGTTTTAATGAAAAAGATGGGTTATTTATAGCTTACCTTGACAATAAAGATTGCTCTGTTAAGTTGCTTTTGCTGTGGAGCCTGTGCAAAGTTGGGTGGAGGACACCAAGCTGCCAACAGCACGCTCTGTGTGCAGGGATCCATCCAGAGGGACACTGACAGCCTGGAGAGGCTCAGGAGAACCTCATGGAGTTCATCAGGGCCAAGAGCAAGGTCCTGCACCTGGGCTGGGGCAATCTCCAGCACAAACACAGCCTGGGCTGAGCATGGATGGAGAACAGCCCTGAGGAGAAAGGATGGGGGTGTTGGAAGCTCAGCAGGACCTGGCAGGGAGCACGGACAGCCCAGAAAGCCAAATGTGCCCTGGGCTGCAGGCAGAGCCCCGTGGGCAGCAGGGCAGGGCAGGGGATCCTGCCCCTCTGCTCTGCTCTGCAGATCCCAGCTGGAGCTCTGCATCCAGCTCTGGGCTCCCCAGCAATAAAAGGGCTCAGACCTGCTGGACCGAGTCCAGGGGAGGCCCTGAGGTGCTCAGAGGGCTGGAGCACCTCTCCTGTGAAGACAGGCTGAGAACTGGGGCTGTTCAGCCAAGAGAGGAGAAGGCTCTGGGGGGACCTTCCAGCAGCTTTCCAGTTAGGAGAGAGCTGGAGAGAGACTTTTCACAAGGGCAGAATAGTGACAGAGCAAGGGGAAATGACTTTAAGTTGACAGAGGGCAAACTTAAGTTGTATATTGGGAAGAAAATCTCTGTGAAGGTGCTGAGGCCCTGGCAAAGGCTGCCCAGAGAAGCACCTGGTGGCTGCCCCATCCCTGGAAATGTCCAAGGCCAGCCTGGATGGGGCTCTGAGGAACCTGCTAGTGGAAGGTGTCCCTGTCCATAGCAGGGGAGTTGGACTGAGATGATCTTTAAGGTCCCTTCCAACACAAAACCTTCTGTGATTCTATGATCTGTCTTATAAGGAAGACTTACAGCTCATTATTGTTCTGGAAAACAAGCCAGCATCCCCTGGAGCACTGCATTTAACCTGAGGCACCCTGGCCAATGCTGGATCAGTGCCTTTCCATGTGGTATCTACAAGCCTGAGGTGGAAGAGTGGGAGCTCCAGAACTGCTTTCTAGAACTGTCTGCTCATCTCTTGTGGAAAACTTTGATTATTGCCTTTCAATTGAATTTCGGTTTCCAAGTGGGAATTTTATTGCAAGATACTTCTGCACTCAGCTGAGATTGCCTTTTGGAGGTTCTCTTCCAAGAAGAGAGGATAAAGGGTGTCACAGTGGAAGGGGAAAATGCAGTTTCTCATGGTGGTGAAGCTGAGAGGAGGGTGTAGGCAACTGTAATGGCTGTTAAGAAAAAAAAATAATAGGAAAAACATTATAAAAACCCTCCAGGAACACTAATTTTCCAAATTCCTAAGCTGAAAAGATACCTAAAGCAAAAGTTAAAGTATATTTTTATTTTATATTTTTATATTTCATATACTTTTTTTAATATTATACTTTAGTTTTATGTTTGCTTAAGTAATTTGGAGAAGAATAAAAAAGTCCTACCTTCAGCAAACAGGGCAGGCCTGAAAAACAGAAAGTGCTCATTTACTCTTTTCTTGCTGAAAAAGGGAATGCACGGAGAACCTAGGAAAATGAACTTTTAATATTTCCATTTAATTTTATTATTTCCATTTTATTTTATTTTTATTATTTGTTTAAAAAACCACAACAATAAAAACCATGGGGCTGCTGTATTATGGTGTGTGCAAACAATGCCTTGAAAGAAAACACAGCTGTCTACATGGACTTTTTTCACTTCAGCAAAGTACATTCAGCCATGATGCTTATCTCTTTCCCTCATGGATATGATCCTAAACCATTGTTTTGTCAAAAGGAAAAATGCAAACCTGGAAGAAATTACCAGGCTGGTGGCCAGAGCTGTCTGTTTTCAGGAAGTAATTCTAATTATTTGCTCTTTGTTGTCTGGTGTTGGGACAGAAGCTATGTATCAATGCTGGAGGTATTTTTTCAGTTTTAGATGCTCATAAACTAAAAGCATAATACCTCAGAAGGTTAAAATGTATGTGCAAATAGGGCTACATTCCTAGTCTTTTTTTCTAAATATATTTTCAAAATGCAGGAACTTGCTGCTGTGATTCAGCTGCTGCATGGTGTCACTCAATACACAGAAATCCAATTACAGTTACAGCAGAAAGGAACTTTCCTTCTACTGAAGTCTTGTGGTAGCACAAAGATGAGGGTTGAGTTGCCAGGCAGATGAGTTGAAAAATTTTATTTCTTTTTTGTGCAGCTCTTGCTCATCTGTTTATTTTTCTTACTTGCACGTTGGGCGAATCTGTTTTACATTTTTCATCGTTAAAATGCAAATGTTTCATTATATTGTAATGTACAATTTTCTCCATTATGAACTGTGTTATAATCTTCACATAGAAGTTGTAGAGGTGTGAAAGATACACTTGAAAAAATATTTCTTCAGTTTAAAAAGAATTAAATCTTTTAAAGCAGTACCTTCTCTGGAAGGTAAAAAAGCATAGAGCTTCATCTGAAAGCATAAAGGTTCATCATTGTCGAAAGTTCAGATCAATCTAATAAAAAGTTTTTCTAGAACCAGAGATAATGAATGTTTGGCTCAAATTTCTGATTTCTCATCTGCCAATCCTTGTCTGTTCATCAAGGAAATTTTCTTTCATCATTTTGGTTGTGAACTTAGAGGTTTTTTAAACACACATCTCACTTGTAGGCACAGAGTTTGTGTTGATTGGGAGTGGGGCTGAGCCTCATCCCCAGTGGCTCCAGCTGTGCAGGACAGGTGAATGCTATGGAAGGTAAGGAGCCATGGAGTGCCCAGGGGTGCTGAGCAATCCCACAGGGAGCAGAGGGCTCACAGGGGCAGGGCAGCAACAGGAGGGCATAAAAGGCTGGGCTGAAGCAAAACAAAGCAGACACCTGCAGCCTCCTGAAGAAGTGAGGATGTTACTCTGTCTGGGCTGAAGCCTTCTGGAATTGTGTGGGGACACTCTGTGGATTGTGGCTGCCTCAACTGTGACACTTACTTGGCCTTTAACTGAGAGTTGATTATCTGAGGGATGGTAACTGGATTGAGAATCTAAGGTTCTATTTCGTGTGGTGCTGGAAGTTGGGGAGGAGGAGGAGGAATGTTTGGAAAGGTTTTCATTCTGAGTTATGTGTGTGTTACTTTTTACATATAGTTGGTTATTAAAGTTTTTTTTTTTTTCCCTTTATTTCTAAGCTTGAGCCTGCTTTGCTCTATTTCTGGTTACATCTCACAGCAGACACCAGGGAGAATATATTTTCATGGGGGCACTGCCATTGCATCAGGGTCAAACCACAACAAAAATGTATCTTAAAAAGTAATAAAATCTAAATGTTTGGGTTTCAGTGTCCACAAATATCTGTTTAACAAAGCTAGTTGGGAACTCTGTAGAGTTGCTTTGCTCATTTAATGGGCTGTTGCTTCCAGTGCTATCTCTGAAGGTTTTCAGGAATAATGCTGTTATCATTTGCTCTGTTTAGGCTCAGGCCTGTGCATTATGCACTGCAGCAGGGTTTTTACAGAGTTTGGGACAAGGACGCTCAGTTCCTTCACACAATTTTATTTCTCATTCTCTGCTGTATTTATCTGTCACATACTTAAGCATTCATCAACTGATTCAGAAAAATATGAATTTTTTTAAAGATCATCTGATTATCTGATAGGCATTCTTGGGTTTAAGTGTTGTGAAGTGCAGCCACAGTGCAAGGGAGCTCCAGAAAAGAGTTCTGTGACTTAAGTGTGGGGTTTACTTCTGTGTATGTGGAGTATGGACTATATTCTCATGGCTTAAAAATAGACTACTTGGAGTACTTGCAACTGGTTCTTCTTATTTCCTAAACCAGAGGAATAGTGCTTGGAATTGTTTCTCTTCACACAATTCTTGTTTACCCTGGGCTGGCACACATTAGGTCTTTCTGAATGTCAAGGGAAAATTTCTGTAGACCAGCCTTACCTGGAATGGAAATAAGTTATTGTATAAGGGCTGCTGAAAGAAGAAAAATTGGTATCCATTCATTTATGTTCTTTAACAATACACCTTGTATTCACAAGTAATTACAATCAAAATAGAATCCTCCCCCCAGTTTGGGAGTAGGGCCCTTTAAACTGACATTTCTATAATGCATTGTTGAAAAGAAAGTATTTACCCTTCCTGATTTACCATCTGGTGTCCTTTAAATACTAAAAATTAACATGATGAAAAAGAGCCTTAAATTGATGTGAATTTTAGTATTATTAGTATTTTTATGTTAGTATTATCCCTTTAGTACATTTTTATTTTGTGTTTTTATCATACTTGTGATAATAACTGCACTTCAAATTAGTTGCATAAACCCGTGTGAAAAACATATTTATTAATACATAAATAGATAATATTTGAAATTCTGAAGTACTTTGAGTTATGCAGTTATTGAAAGCCATAAGGATCAAAGGATTTTATATAAGAGGGATTTCACATACAGCCTGGATTATGTTGCTAAATAATAGCACAGTAGTACTTCTTTAGAATTGTAAAATAGCTTAGAGAGGAGTATGATGCCTATAGTTGGTGTAATGCATTGGTAATTAAGAGGGTGTGAGGTTAAGCTTCATTAACTGCTGTGGGATTGTATCTTGGATTTTATTATCCCCCAGAGAACACAAGAAGTGAGAGAGGTCAAACTGTTAGAATCTGATTTTGCTTCGTGCATCTGCCAAAGCAAGGCAGGCTCAGTGCTGTGGCAGCAAACCCAGGAGGACCTGGACTGCAGCAGGTACAGCTCATCCAGCAGTTCATGGCAAAGATAAAAGCTTTATTGCTGACATAAATTATCCCCTCTCTGCAGTAAAACCTTCACTGCTTGGTTTGCAGGAAACAAAATTATTTTCATTGCTTTGTCATTTACTGTGACCACTGCAGAAAACTGGTTTTCCCTCCCAAACTTTTTCTTTTTTTCATTTTAAAACAGCAGCAAGCTTCCTTCTCTCCAGCCCAGCTGCCCTTAATAACTTTAGCACTTGTTTGCCTTTTTGTGTGTTCATGCTGCATAGCAAAGATTTGTATTTTAGTTGACCCCAAGAAATGCTGCATGTTTTTGGGTTATTTTTATTTTTATTTTAACTAATGCACTGCTACATGCTTTGTTTTTTTATGTACCTTATGAAAGATTTGTCTTTTTTTAGCCTGGGGGAATGTAACAGCTCTCAGAAGTTGACAGACACACTGATGCCACAAATTAGTCAGTCCCAAAGCTTTTCAAAGCTCTGGCTTGTGGGAGCTGAGATATTTTTCAGCAAAAATAGATTAAATAGAGAGATTATGGGATGGTAGCTCAACTCTCCTTTTCTTGGTCCATTGTTCAAATAACACTTTGATTTCCAGATCCTGCCTGAAATTTTGTAAATAAATTCTACTTATTTTGGTAATACTGCCTTCTTCTAAAATTCTGATTTTTGATTGGAAGAACATAAATCTACTAAATCCTAAATTATGTCATTCTTGGACAGTAATGAAGCCTTGCATGGTTCTGAGGAGTTGTGAAGTACAGATAAAACCATCCAGCCTTGATTTTTGAGGCTACATTGAGCCTTTATTTTGGAGGCTAATGACAGATGTATTTTTGAGATTATGTCTGTGTAATAACAGATATATTTTTGAGGATATGTCTGTGTAATAACAGATTTTTTTTAGGTTATATCAGTGTAATAATATTTTTGAGAATATATCTGTGTAATGAGAGCTGGGCTGGCAACTCTCACACTGAGGTGCTCTGTGTCACTCAGGCATGGTCAGGTTTGGAAACAATTCCTTTCTTGAGAGAAAAAATTGCATTTAATTACCAGAGGCAGAAGAGGGGACTTTCATTCCAATTCTATTTATTTGTGAAGAATAAAAGCAGATAAGAAGAAAAGAAGAAATGTATGGATCATTCAGAATTTTCAGTATTGCCCATTGTAGTGGTTTGGGTTTGTTAATTTGAGATTTTGTTAATTTTGAGGTTTTTTGGCTAATTGTATCAAGAAGTGTGGTGGGTTTAGTGTTTATTAATTATTAGTGTACTTACTTTATATTGTGAGGTAGGATTAGGAGAAAGGTAAAATAGGTTTAAAATTTTAAAAGGGTACAAAGAAAAAATTAATAATAATTAAAGAGTAATATGAAATAGAATAAAACTTTTAGAATATTTTCCTTTTTTGATAACTATTTTCTTTTATTGGCAATGTAAAGAAAGAAAATTAAAAATGAAAACCTTTTTAACAAGAACTTTGTGAACTTTATAGGTTCTGTCCCTAAGTTAACTAAAGGAAGACTATCCTAGAAGTAGTAAACTAACCAAAATTTTAAATTAAGGCCTGGGATACATGAATCAGTACACCCTAAGGAAAAACAGTGACCCTCTAGATATTTTTTTTGAGTCTTCAGGCAGGCTGAAGAAGGCTTGTTGGCTTCTAGTGAACACAGACATAGCTTCAAACAGCTCCTGCATGTTCTGCCTCTCTTTTCTCTTCCAGCTTGGTGTAAATGGAGTTGAGAGTATCTGAAGCTGGTTGCTTTACCAACAGTGATAAAATTAGCATGTAAATCTAGAGGTAAACAATCAGGGTATCTTTGCTTTAGAAAGGATTTTGGCAAAGAAAATTGCATGGCTGTGAGTTGTAGGAGGCCCAGAAATGTCTTAAATCTCAGTGTCCCATGCCCAGGGACAGGAACGTGGCTCATCTAAGAAACACTCTTCAGGGGAGCCTGGTAGTTGTTAGGTGAAGGCATTTAAAAAGCAGTTTAGAGTTGGTTTGGGCTGAGAGAGTTCTTGGAGTGCTCCTGCTCTTTTCTCCTTTTCCTTGCAAGGGACAAGACAGAATACACCAGACCTGAGCTGATGCATGTGCTCTTCTGTTGTCACAAGTTTTTTTATTATGTCAAAGTAAAAGCTCTTTCTTGCGTTAGAAATTAAAAGCAAACAATATTGGCAAAAGAAGAAAAAAAAGTCTGTTTCAGATGGATACTTTGATGGGTTTTCATCTCTGGCAGCCAAAATCTTTTATCAGCTTCAGGTGAGACCATATTTTTCCTTGATCTCTTAATCTGCTTCATTTTCAGCAGCAGTAAGGACACACCACAGTGCCAAATTGTGTTGCAGTGATGGAGTGTGTGCCTCTGATTGTTTTGGACTGAGTGTTTTGGGTGTCTGCAGCTGGGATTTGTGGTGTCTCCCTGCCACACAGGGCCATGGAAGGTTTTCTTCTCCCACTGGAAGGCAGGAACTTTTTCTCAGTGTTACATGAGTTTATTTAGGCAGCTTGAAGAACTTCTCACCCTTATTGCCTTGACCTCTGCTCTTTTTTCAGCATGAAATACATTTTATGTGTAAAATACACAAATTTTTGTAGTTAATATCCCCGTCTCCAATTTGACTTTCCCAATTACTACACAACAACAATGAACCAGCAGCAAAAATTGTAGGCATCTGCAGTGATTCTAGGGGGGAAAAACATTAAATAGCTGTAAGGAATATTGCTGCTGGTTTCCCCTTTACCTGCAGGAAGGAGAGTTGTACAATTTGCCATTTCCTGCCTTTTGGCTCTGCAGGTGATGTGGAAGCTGCCCAGTGGTGGTGTCTGAACCAGGGGCAGGCTCAGGCAGTTGGATGAAAGGTTTAAGCAAGACTTCATGAGCTCTGCACTTGTTTTCAGCAAATCAGAGATTACCCACACTACAAAAAATTGCCTGGGAGCAAGTTGATCTGGAAATGTTGCTTGGGCCACTAAATTACTTCTTTACACTTTTATAAGTGAAACTTGGTCTGGGTTTTTGGTTTTTTTTAATCACTGTTACATGAGGAATGTTTTGAGATGATCAAGTATCAGCAGCTCTTCACTGAAAAAAAAAGACCTTTTTATGATAGGAAGTTTAAATCTATGAAAAATCTATTTATTAAATTATTATTAAATATGTTTCTGAATAATTGTATGAGGAAATTAAATCTGCACAATAGTTGAACTGTTCAGTGTGTGTTTTCAAAGTAACATCTCAGTTGGAAAATAAGATTGATTAACTCTGCTGAGGATAGCTGAGTTATAAAATTAACAATTCAGCGTAACTTTTTTTAAGAAAAATACTTCATATAATGCTCTTAGAAGTAAATGTAAGTGGTTTTTATCTGCATGTATGTGAAATGCATCAGTGTGCTTGTCAGCTCAGGTTTCTCAGAATCTTTCAGTACAGTGTTCTGTTTTCATTTGGTCCCATCTGTCAGAATTCTTTCATCATTTGAAAGCTTGCCTGCTTTCTTGCTGGGTAGATACAATAAAACTCTGATTAAAGTTTTTTTTTTAATTGAAACAGCGATTATAAATCTGTAAATACTAAATCAAAATTTTCATCTTTGTGCGGCTTTCCTATCTAGAAAACCCAATTTTTGCTACCACAGTAATGAGTTTATTGTATGCAAGTGTATTTTTTAAACAAGCTGTGATAAATCTGAAAATATAACTCTGTACATAATCGTTCTCATGAGTAGTCATTACCAGGCTTTTGCAGTTTGTTTGTAAAGGCAAAAGAAATAAAATAACTTGCTCCAAGGTGTGGTTTGTACCTTTTACTGAGTTGCTAAAACATATAGATACTGTTGTTCTATTTCTGCAACTTTTTTAATTTGTAAAGTTTATAAAAGTTTTCCTAACTTCCATAGCCTGATGCCTCAGAAGTGTAGTGACCATCCCCAGGAAGAGACAGAAGCAAGTCTCTGAAATCTCTTTTGTTTTCCATAATTATAGCTGCTCTATTAATTTATGCAAAAGAAACAAAGTAGCACATGTTGTTAGTAAGGTTAAGTATATAAATATGCACATTAATAGTTTCTATTCTAATAACTATTAGCTATTAATATTATTTATGTATTATAATAGTAATTATAATAATTATATATGTCATAATTATAATAAGAATATCACATAATACACAAAATAATCATTATTATATTAATTTATTATTATTTATTATTAAAGTATTATAATATTAATACTTGAAATATTAATTTAATTGCATGAATAAGAAATAACATTAAAATAAATGTAAATAAAATAAAGATACATCTAGAAACATATTAATAAAATTAATACATAATAAATGTATTATTAACCTATCATTACAGATTATTGTAATTAATATTAAAATTACTAATAATTTTTTATTAGATACCAATGTTAATTTTATGAATAGTAAAGAAGTGTAACACTAAACCCAAAATGGGTGTGTTAATACTTTCCTTTCTGAGTTTGTACCATGTGTACCCACACAGAGCCATGGCTATTTATGGTCACCATAAGCCCTGCCTGTGTGCAGTGTTTGATGTGTCTCCCAGCCTTCAGTCCAGGTTCTTCTTCTAAAGGTTTCAGATTTGCTTTTTGATATGTCTGCACACACAGTACAGAGCTACTGGCCAGCTCTGTGTGGGTTTGGCCCTTGAGGCATGCCACAGTTCTTCCTCAAGAGTCTTTGCTCAAGATAAACAGAGTTTCAGCTAAGCCTTGCTCTGTTTGAAGCAGAGATTCTGTTCCCTCCAGTTTACAGGCATGGCTGTGATAAAGTTGGGTCAGAAAACTTTATTGCACTTTATTTTTCCAGTAGGTGTAGAAGTCCATTGCATGAGTTCTGAATTCAGCACATGTTGTTTTCTTTCTCAGCAGTGCAGCAAAGGCAGAAAGAACATTAGAAACTTTTAAAAAAAAAATCCAGAATTGAACATTCCCCCCTTCCTTTCCTGTGTTTGTGTCCATGAGGTATCCATCATGAGTAGATACCATGCCTAATGGTCAGCAGAAGAGAAAATCCAAACCACCCTGTTGCAGTGGCTTTCAGCTGGTGTCTGCAGGCTGCTGTGGTCTCTTGGAGACTTCTGAAAGATTTACAGCAGCTAGCAAAGTTCTTATGTTAAAATAGGCTTAAATTTGCTATGGGAAAAGGGTTAAATATGCAGGGAACTTGCCCACTGTCTGTGACTGTGTTTGCAGGGGTCCCAGGATGAGGGAAGAGATGAGGATCTTGACTCCATGTTTCAGAAGGCTGATTTATTATTTTATGATATATATTATATTAAAACTATACTAAAAGAATAGCAGAAAGGATTTCATCAGAAGGCTGGCTAAGAATAGAAAAGGAATGAATGACAAAAGTTTGTCTGTGACCCAGACAGTCTGGACAGCTGGACTGGGATTGGCCATTAATGAGAAACAACCACAGAGACCAATCCCAGATCCACCTGGTGCATTCCACAGCAGCAGAGAATCATTGTTTGCATTTTGTTCCTGAGGCCTCTCAGCTTCTCAGGAGGAAAAATCCTAAGGAAAGGATTTTTCATAAAACATGTCAGAAATTGAGTAGTTTAGGAGATCAACCTCTAAAGAAAGATTACAAAAAAAGAATTTGGGTAATACACAATGGGAATGGGAATACTCAAGATGAAGTAGAGCATCAAATGGGGTATTTCCATTCTGCATTCTTTCTTTTACTTCTATAATTCATGTTTCCTGTAATAATTACATGGGTTTTTTTTCCTGCTCAGTATTAGTAGGAGCCAGTCCTTCAGAAGAGTTCTTTGAATCTATTAATCTCTTACAGATTTTGCAGCTGCCCATTATACTCAGATAACTGTGTTATCTAGCTGGAGGGGGCTGTGGTTAAAAACCTGAACTGCTATTTCTCCTGTAGATAGCTGACATTTTTTTGTTCTCTACCTACAGGAACTTCCAGCCCCTTTGCTTGATGATTCCTACAGGAAGGAATTGGGAGATGAAGCAGCAGCTGTGAAGTCTGAGGATTTTCAGGATTCTATGAAAATAGCCTGGCGCTACCAAAATTTACCAAAAATGGAGGTAATGGCTATTTCCTGCTTCTTTCCTCTTGCACTCAGAATGAATTTGAAAAGCAAATGCTTTTCAGTAGAACCTGGACAACAGAACTGCTAATGGGCAGTGTTACAGGATTGCCTCCTTGAGGAAAAACTATCATACACCACTGAATATTTGAATTACTAGTGATGCAAAAAGAAAGGAAATTTGAGAGTTTGCAGGTACTCTAAAATTCACTACAGACAATAGTAATTTACAAGTAAAAAACCATTTAAGTTCCCTGGGATTTTTCAATGAGTATTATCAAATTGAGACAGCTTTTTATGAAAGTTTGGATGATGTGCTTGCTACCAAACTTGGCCCAAATTTAAGCTGCACACAAATTGCTTAAGTAGGTTTAATCAACAGGACTTAGTGGGTGTCTGCAGAGGAAGCACTGTGTGGAAGCAAGCTGTTGACCTGCTTATCCATGTGCATAACAACTAAAGCAAGCACTTGAGATTCTATCAGCCTCACTGTCACTGGCAGCTAAGCCCTGTGCAGGGACAATGTAAGGAACAAGCTCAGTGGTCAGTCTTTCAGAGTTTACAGTTGTTGGTGTTTTGTGGATAATCAATCTCCCATGGCTGGTGGCTTTCTTATTTAATCCAGTGGCACAATCAGTCTTTAACAAAATTACAGCATTTCTGGCTATCCAGGATCAAATCCAGCTTTTGTCTGTACATTTTAGTCTGCATTTATAAATTCTGGTTTAGATGTACTCATACCTGCCTAGTAAGTTCAGTTGTATTCTTAAAAACATAATTGGAATGTGACAAAATGATCTTACAAGGCTTGGCATGTTTGGTTTTCTGTGAAATTGCACAGACATGGCTATACAGTAGTGTCAGAAAAGACTTATATATGGTGACATGCCAAATCAAACAGCCTCCAGGGTAATCATATAATTTCATCAATTTTATTATTGTGAAGCTTGCTGTGCCACTCTGAACCATCCCCAAAATAATTTGTCTGTTTTAAAATCTAGCAGAGTTCCTTGTACATGGATATGAAAACATTTTCATGTTGTTAACAAATTGTGTTCTGATCTTCTAACAAAATAGAAAATTTATTTGAAAATTCAATTGGGTGTCCACTCATCTTCCTTAACTTCATAGCAGCAACCACTTCTTCCACTAATGTAATATTTCTTGAAAATGCATGATGTGTGTACCCTTGATTACTGAAAATTGATTATGCAAGATAGAATAAGATTGTCAGTCTTTCTGGGGGAGTTTCCCTTGTTATTGTTGCTTTTTGAATTGGACCTTGGTCATTCTCAATAGTTGAGGCCCAATGGTTTTTTTGTGTATGTTAAATTTGTACAAAATTAAAATGCACAAATAAAAGTATCAGCCGTAAACAATCTATATTTAAGATTCCTCAGGACATTTTAATTGGTGAAAAATTTTTTTATATTTATATTTTTCAATATTTTGTTTTGCTGTTGTCATAAAATTTTGGCTCTGTTCTATGTTAATTGGATTGTTGATTATACTCTATTGAGGAAAAATCTAATACTGCCTTGCTACCCATAACAATACATTTATTCAATAATTTACTGAACAACTTTGGTTGTGATTCCTCCTTTAAAAATTCCTTTGCTGGTAAAAACCAATGTTGAATAAAATTTCAAGGCATATTTTCCAAACTGAACTGATATGCCAGTGCATTTTCAAAACCTGTTGTCAAATAGTTTCAACTGTGAAAGAGAAAAATTAGCTTTGCTTTTAGCTAGAGCTCTAAACATGATAGCAGAAACTTTTCCACCCATTATCTGGCTAAATACAGAGCAGGAATGCTGGGTAAAAGATGTCTTTTTGGTACTTTTGATGATTGATTTGTTTAATGATTCTGAGTAATAATAGATTTTTGATTGGTAGTTCAGATGTTCCCTTTGCATTTATTTGACCCTGTTTAGACCAGCCAGGTACCTGGTTTTTGTTCTTAGGCATGGTATTGTATTAGTGCTCTTCACAGCTGTCACAGTTTCTCTCTACATATTGCACATACCTTGCATCAGAAAAACATAGAATTATAAGAAATCTGTTGGAGTGAAAGACCTTCTTATGCTTGGTGTGCCTTTGCCAGTTTGTTACTTATATCTGTATCAGAGGTGAATTAATTTCAACTTTGAGTATATGGAGAGCCTCTTTTGCAATACAAGACAGTGTGGTTTTTTTCTCTCTTTTTTTTTTTTTTTTTTTTTTTTTTTGAATGAACTGCTTATGTTCTTGGGGCAATATATAAACTGTCACAGCATGAAATCAATTTTCTGCCTTGGTTCATCCTAAATCTGAGATTTCTAGCACATTAGGACTGCAATTAGAAACATTAACAGCAGACGGTAGCGGAAAAGCGCGCTCTGCTCGCTGACAGTTTAGAGAATTTCTCCTTGTGCAAACCAGGAATCCAGGAAAGAGCTGGCCTGAGCCTCCAGCCTGCTAAGGAATGTAGTGATGCCTTCTTGAGGAGCTGGGACAGAGCCTAGAAGGAGTTCAGAGGAATAAAGTGAATATTTATTGAAGTCCCTTCAAAGGCCACACCCTGGCAGTGCCCAGAGGGCTCCAAGATGGAAGCAAAAGAGGGCTTGGTCACGAGATCTCACATTTTTATAAGTTTTAATCCATTTGCATGTTGGAGTTAATTGTCCAGTTAATGGCTTCAAATGATGAAGTTTCATCCTCCTTGCTTGCTTGTCCACCCTCCTCACGTTGTTTAAGCTTTGGGGCTGAACTTTGAAGATATTGTCCTTTGGTCTCCAGCTGGAATAGGATTGTTTTGTCTTCACCATCCTGTGAAAAGATCCTAGTAACCCTTCATATGAACTATAAACCAAGTTAATCCAAAGCTGGAAGCTGCACACCACACCAGAAGAGAAAACCCAAAGCCCAAGGTGTCGGTATCAGAGAGGGCTGGCGAGCGTGCGCTGGGCGCCGCGCGCGGCCACTCTGCCCCGTCTCATTGTTCACGCTTCCTTGGGTCAGGTAGGCTTCCCAGCAGCTCCCTGCTAAGCCTGGGAATGCAGGGCACTGAGCCCTATTCAGGGCCCTCTGCCGTGCACCCAGCTTTTATTGCTTTTATGGGGTTTTATTAGCGCCAAATCCCAGGCTCCACCCAGTTTGTAGGCGCTGTGCTCATTCTTTGGAAGCGGGAGAGGTTATCACCTACCTTAATCCCTGCAGCGGGGTGGATTAAGGACACCAATGTGCCTCAGGATTCTCAAAGAGGATCCTGGAAACTTCTTGTTTCTTCTTTTTTGCTGTCTTTACTAAACTCTATTGGGCCTCAGGAAGGATTTGCATCTGAAATGGGCGACCTGGAGCTTTTCTCAATGAAGACATCAGATCAAAGTTCAGTTAGTCAAGGCCTTTCTAAAACATTAAGGGGGCTTGGAAGTACACAATAAAAAGATGAGCTCTGGCAGAGATTGCAGTAAAAACATTCTGATCTGTAATCCGGATAAAGAATAGATTATAGGCCAAAGAACAGCCCCTGTTTAAATTGCTTTCAGAAGCCTTGTTTTGAATAAAGTTACATTTTGCAATAAAAACATTTAAATTTTGATGGAATGTTGTGTTTTATTGAACTGCCTGCTTTAAAAATCAGATACCAAGAAATAAATTGGTACACTGATTTAGAGAATGTGCTTTACTATATATATATATATTTTTAGTAAAACTAGTTGCCTCGAATGACTAGATATTTATAAGCAATTCCATGGATTTTTAATTTTTTTAATAAAAACTACTTATTTCTTTTAACTAAAAGTTTGGGTTTCACTGATTATTCTGGGAAAAGTATTGCATTATTGTTCCTGTTGATATTCTCTGATAACTGACCAGGCCTAACACCTATTAGTCAAATAATTTCAAAATATTTACCCTAAATCAAATCATTCTAACTAATCTTAATAGTTTAATACATTTTTGGTGAAATATTATCTACTTGAATATTTCATGGTATAACAGTTTGGAGGGGGGGTTCCTAAACCAGGACGGGGGGGTTAACTTTACATTTATAATTCATATAATGTTGCAGGTTCTGTTCTGAATTCCATTAATATGGACCAAACAGATGCATTTATTTCCTCCATTTCATAGCACAGCATGTTCAAAATTTGCAATTCCTGCACAGGTATGCATTAAATTTGGTTTATGCTGTTTCATATACCAAAATTAAATCTGAAGAAAATGTAGCTTCATTATGGTAAATCATAGTTATTGCATGTAATACTCAGCCTGCTGTTTGATTTTCAAGGAATTGAAAATATTTTTAAACTCTTTCTTATTTTTCTATTAAAATCACTTATATGAAGCTGCAATGGTTGGTTTTATCACTGGTCATAAATAAAGAGAAAAAGTTTCCAAGTCAGCTGAAAATATTTCTGTAGCACCCATATAATTGTCAGAGACTGAAAAATCAAAGAGGCTGAACACACAATGTTCTGATTTCACAGATCTGGCCTCTGCAAATTTGTGATCATCTGTCTTGAACATGTGCAAAAAAGACATTCTTTTAATTATGTGACTGCACTTTGGTGCTGCAACTTGAAATAGCAGAGGTTGAACTCTATGTGAAGATTCACATTCAAGGATGACAAGGGGGAAACGAAAACTTAGTAGTAATTATTATAATGTTTTTGTGCTTTAAGCTTTTATTTAGGCTGAATGGGAAAAAAACCCAGAGGTTTGAAGTGTATTGCTAGTTAATTACTTTCCTTTAACAGATAATAGTTTAAGATTGTAATCAGTACTGTTGTTTCCACAGACCAGTCCAACAACATATACAAAGTTTGGCCATTATTATGATGTTTCTAAAAAAATGTCTCCAGAACTGTGTCAGTCTGTGAAATTGCACAGTTTTTACCTCCATGAAGAATTGCCTTTCGAGCCTAAAATGAAAACATGGTAAGTTTTGACACCATGGTTCTGTTGTGTGTTTAGATTTTGCATGCATATTGGCAGGAAATGATAATTTTTGGTCTGCACTCCTTGTGGTGATGGAGGGGGTTCAGGAGCAGTTTGGCTGCGAGTGCCACTCAGTGCCCCCCACCCGGAGTGGCACAGGGACAGCTCTGAGCTCTGCTCCCAGCTGGGGGAGTGTTGGAGTTCTGGTTGCTGAGAATTTTAAATTTTCTGTGCTGGCAGGCACTGATCCCCAAGAGAGCACTGCATTTGACCTGAGGCTGTGGAGAAGGATTACAAAATGGAATGACAGAACTGGGATTGTGGGTGTGGAGTTTGAATAGAAAGGTGTAATATCACAGGGGGAAAACTTACAGTTTGGGGTTTCAGAACACAGTAACAGATATAAAGCAAGATGGAGGTTTTAGGGTGGAGGCTGGTCCTTCTTCTTCACCTTCTTCTCCATGGGTTTGGGTGGGTTTGTATAATTGGTCAGGAAACTCCACATTGTGGACTTCAAGTGATCAGTTATTGGGTTAAAAGTGAAAATAATTTAGGTGTCATTTCTTAATTGGATAGTTTAGCCTTAAAGGCCTCGTAACAAAAGATAATTGGCCATTTTGTGCCTTGTTAGTGAAGAACTGCAGAACTCACTGCAGCATAGATAAGAAATAATAAGCACCTGAGTCTGAACATGAACTATCCTCTCAAGTGCTTCAATCCCAATCCAAACAGAGGAATGAGGAAGCTGAAAACTGGCAGGGGAGGGAGCAGGTTGGCAGGGACAATTCAGGCAGACATTACTAGGGCAGCCTAGCTGAAGGTTGAGCCCAGCCCTGCTGACAGCCCAGTGTGGGGACTGGGAGAGCTGTTCCTGTCTGGCTGAGCATCCTCCCTGAGCACTGTGTCCCAGCAGCTCGAAGATGGGCTTGTCAGGTGGCTATCACCCTTCAAAGGATCTCTGCACTTCTCAGGGCTTGGGAGACAGGCCATCCTTGACCTATATAGCTTAGAGTGCTAGATCAGATTAGTTGATGATGTGCTTTCACTTCTTACATCCTACAGCTTCACCTAAGGAAAATGCAATATGCTGTGAATAAAATTACAATCGCTAATTACGTCTTACAAAGCATTTCCTATTCATGCTCTTCTCGGAATGAATAACTCATTATGGTTATGGCTGCCAGTAGGGAATTAAGGAAGACTGAGAGAAAATGAGTGACAGTAGCAAAGACTCATCTTAGCCTGTAGACACACACATCCATTGTGTCTTTCTTGGAGACACTTCAAGTCAAGTCAAACATCAAGGCTGGGCCAGCACTTTCTTTGTCCAGCCCAGTCACTGAATTTATATAATAGTGTAATTTATATAATTCATATAAGACCTAGCTTTATAGATCCCAGTGTATAGGGCCAGCTCCTGGAGGCAGTGTGGGATTCATTGGGATTGATTTCCACCGCAGTGCACTCAAATAAAACCTCAGACTTATGAAAGAAGGGCAGTATGAGCCACCTTTCTTAGAGCTGTAGCAAAGCAAAAGCCAAGTCTCTCTCTCATTTGTTTTGTGTTACATGATCAAGTGTCTCTGCTTTGTGAAGTAAATTTTGTGATAGTGCAAAAAACCACCAATTTTAGGACAAAGCAGAGAACTTCTTTCTATATAAGTATTTGAACTAATTTTGTTTATATGTTAATGTTATAATTTCTAATTTTTAGTAGCAGAGCAATAGAGGATGGACACAAAAAATATCTGACAGGTTGCAAGTGTTGTTACAGTTACTGAGCAATTTAACTCCCTTTCTCTTCTCTGGCTAATGAGAATGTTGTGACTCATCCACTAACTATATGGCTGTCAAGTATTAGTTCATTTTACATTAAAATCAAATTAACTCATCAGTATAGCAGAAGGAATGGACTTTATGCATTTGATTTTATAAGCCTTGTATAATGCTGATATTGTGCTTGTGTGCTAGCCTGATAAAAGTGCATTATTCTTACTGTGTGAGTTCTACTCTTTTTTTCAGTTTAAATCTAACAGAAAGATTGGATTTATGTAATTTTCTTGGCAAATTGGTAGAGCACAGAGTGATGAGGTGAGGAAGATGATCAGATAAAGGTGGCCTTTGGAAGGCTCATCTCCTTTTACTCTCCCTGCCAACTCAACGTGGGTCTCCTTCAAAAGCCCCTCCCAAGGAAATGAAGGAATTGTGGTGTTGGGAGTAAAGGCAGGTACCAAAGTAACGACCAGCCACCATTCCAAACATTGTCATGCAGTCTAAAAACTACATGGTATATGACAGGGAGGAGCAGAGACCACACTGGGAATAGCAAACTCTTAGAAATCTGTGGGTAAGAGTTGAGTAAGTCTCTTTCTTTACAGTGGCTCATTTATCCTCTAACTGTGATTGGTGTCATTTCTGACCACAAACACAGTGGGGTTTGGATTCCCTATTTTAAAAAGGTTGCACTAGGTCAGTGTTAAGACAAGGTGGGAAGGAAGAATTTTTCAAAATTACAGTCTCTGATATTAGGCTTAAAAAGGAGAATGGAAGTTCTGGAAAAAATGGAAGCAGAGTTAAAAGCTGACCTGCAGAGGATGCAGCTCTGTCTTCTGCAGTCATGGGCTGCTGTAAATATGGTAGAAATACAGGCAGGAAATATGGAGATGTTTCTCTAATGATTTGCACAAGAAGTTGCCTTGCAGACAGGAGCATTGCAGAATCTCCATCACTGAAAATTTCTAAGGACAAACTAGGTAAACATCTGTCAGAGTAACTGAGGTCCTTTTCATCACTGTTTTTAGGATTCTTTAATTCACATTCGTCAGGAAACTCCACATTGTGGACTTCAAGTGATCAGTTATTGGGTTAAAAGTGAAAATAATTTAGGTGTCATTTCTTAATTGGATAGTGATGTCTGAATTAATGATGTCTATATTAATGATGTCTAAATTAAATTAAATTAAATCCAAAAAATGAATCCCTTTTATTTCACTTGTTCCTCAGTGAGTGAACTGTCTCTGTAATTGTAGTTAATGTATTTTTTAGACAATTTCAGAGTTTCCCTTGCATGATCAGAGATGTAGGGAATTTATATAGGCCAGAAAGTCTCAGCCCTCTTGAGAAATCATGTATATTTATATATATGTCCCTCTCTGGCTATCCACACAAGCACTTGGTTTCTTTATGGACTTGGAAAGAAAGGTGATTTTTTTTTTTTTGCCTGATTGGATTAAAACTGATCTTTTCTTTGCAATTAAAAATGAGTTTTGGAGGTTATCAACATCATTTGGATGGATCAGTCTTCCTTTTGTTTCCTGTGTTTTCACATGTGTGTGTACCTGGTTTTTGATAGAGGAAGGGGCAAAGTGTCACCCTATAAACTGGCAGCTGTGTGTATAGTGTAGGTATAACATTTAATGGCCATGTTTGCTCTCCTTCCTGCAGTTCTGGGACCTGATGGCTGAATTAGACCACGGGGTTCCCTTGGATAATCACTCAAGGTGGATAGAAGTTCATTTCCCTGTGCTAAAAATTAACTGAAGGCAGTGCTGCTAAAGGAAGCAGTAACTGGGTCTGGGTGCTTGGTGCCAGAAGAAGACACAAACCCTCCCTGTCTTATCTCACTTTTATGCTGGGGAAGGGCAGTCGTGTGCTGGTGCTGGGCCCAGCTTTACAGGGGTGTGTGGCTGACAGGAGCTGCTCTGCAGTGGTTGTTGCCAGGATATTCTGGGCTGGCACCCAGCAGGAAGGCAGGAATATCCTCTCTGGTGGCCCTGGGCACTGCAGGCAACACTTATTTTCCATCTCTGCTTTCAGTCTCCTTTGGGGCAATTCCCAAAGAAGGTTTGGTAATCAAAGGAACCAAAATAATTAAGTTGTGGTTTTTCAGTAACACTTGTAAATCTTAGCTTAAGAAAGTATGTGCATTTGAAAAAAGAATTAATTTATCTAAAGACTGGATTTACCAATAAATTTAGATAAAACAGGTTTGACTGTCTTGCCTAATGGAGTCTCCTTTTCCATAACAAGGCTATTTGTCATACCCTTGATAACCTCACCTTTGCTAAGTGCTTGGAAACTATCAGCAGAGAAGTCAGAGCCTTGGTTGTAACCAGGATACCTTCTTGCCAGCTCCTGCTTTAGCCATTACTAAAGTGCTAAACAGAAAAAAAGAGTAAAGGAGGAATTGTTTGAACTCATTATCACCATCAAATCGTGTTTAGCAACAAAACCAAAAAAAGACTAGAAATTGGAAAATAAGAAATATCTTATTTCCTTCCTTAAATATTGTGACAAACATTGCCAGAAGGGTAATGCAACTTGCTTTTATAAACAGTGTTTCTACGTGAGCTTTTGTGTTCTTATTTACATAAGATGGGTCAAATTCAAGGAAGCCATTAATATTTTAGAAAGTGGTAGAAAAGCACCTGTTTACAGCCCTCATGTATTTAAAAAATCTACACACACTACGTGGTTTTTAAAAATTCTTTTTTGCTGCAAATCTCCTTCTGGTAGATTAATTGAAGATCTATTTTATTTCCTTGGTTTAATTTTGAGACCCTTTAATGCTGCAAGTGCTTTGGTTATTTTATTCTTTTATCCACTAGCTTTTAAAAACAAGTTAGGAATGAATCAGAAATCAGCAAATATTTTGATTGCAGTATATTCTCTGGCAAAATAAAATATTATCTGATAATGCAAAGACACAGAGAGAGAATTTTGGTTACTGTGGAGGGCTAAAGTTCACCCTGTAAACTGACAGCTGCCACCCAGTGTAGGTAGAACATTTAATAGCCATTCCTTTTGCAGCTGAGCACTGGGAAAGTAATGGACTTGAGAAGTTCAACTTGCTTTTTTTTGTATAGCAAGGCAGAGTTTATGCATGAAATATCAGGTTGAGATCATACACTGCCAGTTAATTTTCAGGTCTGAATTTCATAAAGGGTATTAAATTATTAAAGTGCATCAGTTTAGCCAGAAGCCTTCTAGGGTACTAAATCTGAAACAAACAGAGTTTAATTTGGAAACTCTCCTTTGTGTTCATATCAGAGAAGGGTCATCTCTTAATCTTTTTTGATATTGATTGTTTCAAAACTCAAATTTCTTAGGACCACATGACTTTTTTGATTGTAGAAGTTTATAACTCAAGTATATTTGAGGGTTGGGGTTGTATGGATACTGTTTTCTTAAAGGAAACACACATTTTTGAGTTGAAGCAATGGTGCAAAAGACAGATCATTGCAATTCTTACCTGCTTCTCAGAAAAGTTGAATTCTCTCCTGTGCCAAGGGATGAAAGCAAGTTTATTTGGGTTTATTCATCAGTAAAGTGCATTTGGATAATAGTCTAGGCTCTTAGCAAAGTAATAAGAATAACATTAATAATAATATTTCATTAATATTTGGGTCAGGTGGTCTCTCAAGGTGCCTTCCAACCTGAGCTGTTACCAGACACAGAAATTATGGAGCAAACAAGAATATTTTTAAAGGCAAAATTTTCAAAATAACCTGTTGTATATCCAAAGAAGGACAGCAAGAGATTTGAATCCTCAGCCCTTGATGAGACTGCAAGAAAATGTCAAAGACAGAAAAGATTGAGGGGCTTAAGCTGCAGTGAGGAATGTGCACAAGGCCCAGACACTCAGCCCCGTGTGGTCCATGGGAGTTAAGAAAACAATTTCTCTTTTAAAAGTGAGCACCTGAATTGCTCTTTGAAAGTAAAGAGCTTCTAAATCTGACAAGATGATTTGCTGAACTTTTTCATTTTTTGTGTTAAGTCTGCTTCAGTCCATTTTTAGCCACTGGTTTCCTTTGTTAATTTTTCTGAATGTTATATTTTCTAAACAATACACAGAATAAACGCTGCCTCTCAATTTTGCTGTCATGCAAATAAAGCTGTGAAAATGCATGAAAAATGTTCATAGAAAGTCAGCCCTGTTCATCAGGGCATTGATTAGGTACACTTGGAATAACAACTGGGTAGATCTCTGTCAGTTACAGAAGATTAGTACTGGGCTGGAATGGTTTCAGCTTTAAGTTGATACATTAAATCATTAATCTTCTAGATGTAAGTGAGCCTGACATAATTAAGTTATGTTAATCCCTGGAGATTTTAGCTTTCACTAAATGTCTGAGCACTGAACTAGTTAATATGAAGCAATCACAACTGCTTATAATGTCAACTTTATTCAAAGAGTTTGGGGTATTTTTTTTGTTTTCTGACGCCTCTTTTCCATGTGACACTTGCACTGAGAGCTGCGTCTGTTCATGTTCATTTTTTATACAGCTGTTAGAGACTTATAGGAGAATATTGAAATGTGTAACTAAAATATTTCTGCTTCCCAACAGGAATATGAACAATGGTTATGCAAGGCTGCTTCAGTCCATTCAGAGGATCATTTCCCAGGGGGGCTTTGATGGCTCTGATCCCCAGGTACTGAACACCCTCACACTCCTCTTTAATCCTGTAACTATTCTTTTCTTGCTTTTCTTGCACAAGGTCTTGCACAAATTATTAAGGAACAAATTGTTTCTAAACATTGCTGAAGTAAACAAGCAAAATAAATAGTGTTATTCATGTTTTAAGGGTTTTTTTTTTTTAGTTTTTACCTGATACAGATATGCAGAGAAGGAAATGTAAGGCAGCATTAGTAAAATGCATTCTCTGTGCAATTACTTAATAAATGGATGGCCAAATATAATGGAAATAAGCAAAACACATTTTCACCTACAGTATTTATTTTTCAAATTATAGCTTTAGCATAGTCTGCTCAAGAATCTTGAAGTTAAACATTTACCCCTAAATGTTCAGGTTTTTTATTGTTGTTTTAACTGGTGTGAATTTTTTAATTGATTAAATGGTAATATCTTTCTGTGGTGAGCATTGAAAGAGAAGTAAAGAAATTAGAATGCTATTTCAATTTACAAATCACCTTATCAGCCTTCCAAAAAATCTCTGTACTCTTTGTAAAGTACAAAATGTGGGACTCAAAAACACTTTCAGTGTAACAACATGGGCTGGAAGACCTTTTTCTACTTTGAGCAGTGCCCTGTAAGTTATTCTTTGTCATATTCAGCAACATGGCAGTCCTTTGGAGCTGATGGAAATAATATAATCAATTGTATATATTGATGCTCAGTTGAAAGGTAATTATTGCTATACCATAGAAATGCCACTGCAGTAGAAGCCAATCAGCGTCAACTCTGTGGAGCCTGAAATGATTTCATACAAGTTCAATATCTTAGGAATATTAGGGTTGTTTTTTTTCCTGTTGCTTAAGTGCACGTCAAGAGCTGCCTGAATCTGCTGAAATAGCATGGGAATCATTTTTGCAGGGAGAAGATGCAGGAGAGGCTGTTTTGCTGTCTGCCAGTGGGGTTTGGGAGCGTTACCTGCACCCAGCCCTCGTGTGTGAATGTCGGTGCTTGTGCTCAGACGAGATGTCTGGGAGGGTTTTGCCCTCCCCTCGGTGGCAGTGCCAGCCTGGAGAAGGCCATTGGTCCCTGCCAGGCCCTCTCCCCACGGTAGCCATGGCAACAGGGATGTGTGTCATCCTCTCGTGCTGCATGGGGATGCTCCTCCTGCCTCAGAGCCCTGGGTGACACAGACACCCTGCCAGCCCCCAGCCAGCCTCCTGCCCAAGACATCAGCCTCTTATTGCTTATTTTTCTTCATACATACACTTATATAAAAGAAAATGAAGGCTTTTCAGAGCCACAATTTGGGTATTTTTTTTTACTTGCAAAAATTAAATATGTATTTATTATTTTCTGTGCTTTTTGTCAACTGTTTCAAAATGACTTACTAGTGTCAACAAAACAGAACCTGAACTTAACTGAGATGAATCTAACAGTGTATTTTTGCTCAATAATAGATTTAAATTTCAAAGGTGAAACTTTAAAAGTTAGCTTTCAGGCCAGTTTATTGATCTAGAAAGCCATTAGCACTATGTAGTTCCTTCTGTTTCAAGGGAGTGAAGGCAAACAATTTCCTGGGGTGGTTTCTATCATTTTCTTTTAATATTCCACTTTCCCCCTTGCATCATCTTTCTTTGTGCAGTCAAATTTTGTACATTTAGAGGCCTTGTATAATACACACTTCTTAGAAATGTGTCCAGACTTGAATGTAGCAGTGGCCTGGAACCCACCTTGGACCTTTTATTTGCCAAATCTCTGAGCAATTCCTTGCTATTTCCCTTCATTTACTGAGCTCTCTGAAGTGCTTTTTAAGTAGGCAGGTGTGAAGATTGTAGACTAAGGAGCAGCCTGTATCCTTCTGGACCTGTGTAGAGTTGCCATATATAATCAGAAAAGCTTCTGGGAAGTTTGTGCACCCCCAAATAATCCTGTACCTGACTGGTAAAGCTTTCAGATATTTTTGGCTGCTTTCACATCAATTTGCCACTGATACTCAGATTTACTCCTTTATTTGAAGAAAACTGAGCAGAGTATAACTCATCCCAGCTGAGGGATGGTTTGACACAATGGGGAAAATAAGTGAGAACCACCATCAGAGGTTTGGTAGCCTTTGATGAAATGCTCAGGCATCTCCAGGACCTAGCACAGTCAGCTAACATTAGTTAATAATTAGTTAATACTTGGAAAATCAGAGTTTGAATTACCTGGAAGCTACAGATACAGGCATCAGGTTTGCAGCCTTTCTAAAGCCTCCCAGTAATTCTGCTGTTGATCCATAAGTGGGAATCCTTTACAGATTGATCATGGTATTAAGTTATATGGAATAGCACCTCTTTGTTTCACAGTGTTTTGGGGTTTTCATGTTTGACATCAGAGCTTTGATAGGCAACTATTTCCTTACATTAATTTTGTATACTTTTGTACACTTACTTTAGGGTAATATTGAGAGGGATTTATTTTATTGTTGTCTTGGAGTTGGGTTTTCTGAATTCTTCATAATCAGAATTTCTGCTGCCAAATCAAACACTGTTACAAGAATTACATTAATTTTTTTTAATTACAAAATAAATCCAAACTTCCAGGCTAATGTGAATATTAAAGATCTAGTGGTGCATTTTTAAAAGTGTTATCCTACTCTTTACAGCAGGCTGGTTGTGGGAGGATATTATACTTTCACTTTTCTTATATTTCAGTTTTGGAATAAACTGAAATAGAAATAAATTTAATATATATTATGTATATTAGTATATATCTTTTTAGATAATAGATTATACTGGTAGAAGTTCTATTACTGGCCAAAAAATACATCTGATATTATCTGGGGTCTGAATAGCTTTATCTTTTAATACTCTTATGATTTGATGTTGTGAGATAAGCATCTGTCATCCTCTCTCCATTGAGAGAACAGCTTTTTCCTCTGCATGCTGTTCTTATGGATGTTCCTCATAAGAAAAAAATATTTTCCTCATGTAAAAAGTTTCTGTAAGTTTTATGTATGCTTGTGTTGATATTTTGAAATACTGTAATGCTTTCTCTGCCTGGTTAATGTCCATGATATCTGGATAAAACAGTTTTCCTAAATGCCTGGTTGTTCTTTTTCCTGTTGCCTAAGTGCACATCAAGAACTGCCTGAATCTGCTCTGATCAGAAGTAATTAAAGAATATTAGACAAAACCTTCTCTTTTTTGGGATTCTTTTTAAAACTGAACACCTGATCCGAAAGGATACCATACAGAGAAGTGCTGTCTTACCCTGTACTGTTGTCCTGATCTTCAGGCAGTGGTGTAAAAGTTCACTTTTTGTAACTAAAGCCTGAAAGCCTGCAAAGCCTGAGACTAAAGAAGCCAGACTTGAAGCACAGCTTGCATCCCCAGGGACTAGAGGTGAATTGGCAGATCAGCTCCCTGGGTGAGACACACAAGTGGATAAAAGCAGAGCCATGTGGTGCTGACTGTGTCACCACCAGGCTTTGCCTACCCAACATGGATTAGGAAGCTTTTGGAAGAGCAGCCTCTTGTCTTGTCCAAGCCTTTTCTTTGGATTTCTAGAGCAGCTTTTCCATGGTTTGTGCTTGAGAGTTGCTGTTTATTCCAGATGTTGGAAATTAATATCTACTGATTCCTTGTGCAGGCTGCCCTAGAGCAGAGGCTGGGCAGAGCTAAAGAATAGAGCAGGGATTTATTCCAAGGATCTCCTCCATGGACCCACCTTGGGCAGCACCAGAGCCCAGCCAGGGCTGCACCCAAGATGAACCAAAATGGCCCCAAAATGCACGAGCGCTCCCGGGGTCTCTCCCTGGGATCAGTTCTGCTCCATTTGCACCTTGCAGTTCATTGTCCCATCCCAGCTTTAGCCCAGGCAGTCCCACCCTGCTTGTTTTTCTCTCTCCAGCCCACGGGGTTTGTGCTCTTGGGCTGAGATTTGGATCATTTGTCCTTGGTGTCCAGCTGGAGCAGGAATTGTTTTGTCTCCCTGCTCTGTGCACAGAGCTCACCATCCCCTCATGTGAAGCTCAGACCCACCCACTAAAGCAGCACAGAATGTGAAACATAGAAAAGCTGAACCTGAGGCATCAATGCAGTTTATCCAAACACTTTTCTCTAGTGAGAAGTAATTGCAAGCTTTTACTTATCAAAACTAGTATTTATATATACACGCACACACACACACATATATATATGTGTGTGTGTGTAATTAAAGAAAGCTGGTTTTCCAGTATGAACCCTGAACTCTAGAAATGTTTCTTTGATCACCTTGTGCAGGAAGTCTTTCAATGAGGGAGTTCCTTGTCTCTCTCTCAGCTCTTGATAGCAAATATACCTAAAATCCTTTCCAAAGACCACCAGGAAGGGTCACATCAAACAAGCAGAAATGAGAGTTGTCATCATGAGAGATAACATTTTACTTTGCATAAACAAATTAAAACTTTGGCTTCATCATCTTTCCCTTCAGAAAAGGAGCTTTATCTTGGCCACTGCTTCTCAAGCAGACCAGAAACTCTCATGTCAAGGTGGAGTCCTTAAGGGACAATCTGTCCCCATCACACTCTGTGTTGGGAAGTTGAAAGGGACATAAATGATACTTGGAGACTTCTAAGGCAGTGCCAGGCCCCTGTGCTGGTGAGCAAAGCACTGACCTTGTTCTCTCAGAAGGAGCAGAAAAAGTGGAATTGAGGCAAACTGTGGAACAGTCAGGTTATGAAAGTGGCATGGCAGAAAGGTGAAAATAGAAAGAGAAGTTGTGTTTGATTAGTCCAGCAGGCTATCTTAGAACTGGGAGAAAATACTTGTCTGTATGATTTTTAAGACAGTGGTGGAGGGTGGAAAGGATGTAAAATGTCCTAGTGCTACTAGATTTTATTTCAGAATGTACTTATATTTATCTGGTTAAAAAGCACAAATTGGTAGTTCTCAGGATTTCCATGGGTCTGTTAGATTATCCATGCAGTGAAAAAGAATCCCATTCCATTTGCAATTTTTATAAGATTGACAGAGATTACTGTGATTTCATAGAACACACAATTATTATGGTCATGCCTTGATTAATAATAACAATAACAATAACAATAACAATAACAATAATAATAATAAATTCATTATTTAAAAAATAATGACTTATTTTTTTTTTTTTTTCCCAACAGAAAAAACAAAGGAATGTTTTGAGGATAGGAATTCAGAGCCTGGGTTCCATCCTGTGGGGTGATGATGTTTGTTGCAGTGATGCTCCTGAGGATCCTCAGAGCCTGACCAAATTCCTGTATGTTCTGCGTGGCCTGCTCAGGAAATCCCTGTCAGCCTGCATCATCACAGTGCCTGCTCACCTCATCCAGGTAGGAATGCTGCTTTTGCTGCCTCCCAGAGCTGCCACATCACTTAGCCAAAGTTTAAAGCCATGGTAAACAAAACCAAATGCAGTTCTGGACATTTTTAAAGCCTTTTTGTTCAAAGTGTGAACTTAAAATGTGACTGTATCTTATGCTTTGTGCTTTCGTGGGACAGTCCTGCTGCAAAAGCTACAAAGACCTAAGTATAAAATTATTTTATTTAGTAGTCCATTAAAGCACAGGGATTTTGGGGGTTTTATTGATGGAACTTCTAGGGCAAACAGTGCATGAAGAAAAAAGAAAATTCTCTCAACCACAAAAATAGGAATACATTTTTCTGGACTTATTTCAAGAAAATGACACAAAAAACTTGCCCAATTATAAATTTTAGGAACAGTTATGCCAAATGTTGATCTTATTCCTTTTTAAAAAAATTGTCAAAATTTCAGAAACTGTAAAGAAGCAAATATCTATTGTAATCTGGTTTTCAACCACTTTTACAACATCTCTATGTACTTTCAAAATGCTTTTTGGAGTATCAATGCAAGGCTTTTCAGTCTGCTGTCTATCTAAAATGCTCTTTTTAGTGATATCTGATCTTGTTTGTAAGGGTATAGATTTGCTCTTTAATTCTAATATCCTCTTATACTGGGACTAGGAGCAAACCAGTTATGGCATGAGTAATTTTCCCAACTGCAAAATCAGAAGCAATTAACAGCATTGTTCCTGATGGTATACAGAGATTTAAATATATCTTCTGAAATTAAACTTTTTTAGCAAAAGGAAAAATGTAGATAGTCTTTTGTTCTGTGAGTGTAACTTACACAAGCAAAAATATTATTATTCACAATGAACAGAGAGCCTATAATTTTATATGTAAAAAACTACTGGATAAAACCTCATATTATGCAAAATATTTTCAGAGTTGGTGAGTTTATCAATAGATGAAATCCTGGCTTAGGTAGGTATATGACTCACATGTACTGCATTTTGTTAAAGGTCTTTGAAAACCTGCAAATGTTATTTATTTAAATACCAATGCAATTAATGCAAATAATCCTGCAAAAATAAAGGTTCATTTTCTAGTTTCACCATCGTAGTCAAAGGTGTGTGAATACTTATCTTGCAGTGCATATCTCTAACTCCTTACTTATTATTTTTAAATATTAGCTGGCAGTCTGCCTTCAGAAAGAGGGGCAAATAAATTTAATGAAAGAAAAAGAATTTCTGAATGTAAAAACTGTGATCCTACTTCTTGCACACTGGAATTGCCTGTCCATAATTGGGATATATTTCCATCGTGGTCTTTATATGTCATGCCAATAAAAAGAATGTTTGTATTTTAGAGAAGTGTCTCTAAGATAGAAGCTGAAGTTTGCTTCAAACTTACTTGAGAAATTGATTACATTGATGAAACTTCTAGGGCAAACAGTGCATGAAGAAAAAAGAAAATATCTAAATTCCAGGGAGTTAGAATTGAAATTATACCTCATTTTGTTAAATAACTGAGTTTTTAATTTTAACAGTAAGTGCTGTAAAATTCTGAATTCAAAAAAAACAAATGTACAGAATGTGCAGAATCTTTGCCTAGCTGTCTTAAACAAACAGGGGCATTAATTTTATTTTTTGGGAGTTGGTGTGCCCTTTAAGCACGGCGCTGTGGAGAGAGCTGTCATTAGGAGGAGCAGTGCTGCTGAGGGTCCCTCCTAGCCCACAGGAGCGAGTTCCCAGAGCCCTGCTGTGTGCTTGCTGGCCTCTCCAAGCAGCCTGTCAGGGAGCCCCTGGGAGCATGTGTGCAGCCTCCCTGGCACCGTTAATTGGGGATGCTGCAGAGCGCAGCCCAACATGTGCCGAGCAGCCTGGTGATCACAGCAGCTGCTCTCCTTCCCTCTGCACGCCTCCTCTCCTCTCTGCTGCACTCACAAAGTCAAGCAAACGCCTCTTCTTCCCAGCACAGTGAGACACAGGGAGGTTTTTTTCTTTTATTTCCAAGTGGATTTATGTTTAATTCCATCAGCTAGGTCTAGCATGTGCTTTATCTGTCGGATCTGAAAGTCAGTGCACTCAACACGTAGAGAATTCACACTGCTTTCCTGAAGATGTAGGAAATTCCCCATTTTTTTTCCCTGAACTGCTCTAGTACTACTCTAATAGTAGGAATAGTTCTTCTGCTTCCCAGGTTGTAGTTCAGCCCCTAACTAAATTAATTGAGTGGCCTCCACGTAAATTTCTCACATGTGTGATTTTCATGAAGGACATGTAAGTTCAAAATCACATTTCATCAAAGTTTTGTCTGGATGACAGATATAAAAAAAGAGCCTTGTTTTTACCTGCTTTGTCATGAAAAAGTATATTTTTGGTAGTGACATAACTTATCTTGTCTCTGCCAACCTCCAGTACTCGTTACTCCAGTGAAGAAGAAATAAAACTATTGGTGGTGCTGATTTTTGACAGGGGCAATGTCTTTTCAGCCCAGACTAATTCTAGTTTTTATATGAAGTATATGAATAATGCATATATATATATATATGTATGTATGTATATATTTTGAAATTGTTTTCTTCCCTGTATTTTACCAAATACTTTGCATGCTGTACTGTGACAGGGAGTTCACAAATTGACTCTACCTTGTTTCTCTCTTTTTCAGAAAGTTTAAATTTGCCTTTCATATATTATCCTTCTTTTCTGGCTGGTGAAACATTAAAATGATCCTCCCTATTTAATATTTTCTGTATTCTGGTTTGCAGTTTTTCCCATGCTGCCTTCTAAATCTGTTTCTAAATTCACTTACCTTTTCAGATAAACAGTAATGCTATTATTGTTGGTTCACTTTCCCTAAATTCTCATTTCTGGTTTGACTCTTCAGTGACTGCAGAGCATTAAATAGTGATTTTGTTCTTGATGTTTTTCCCTCTGTGATACAAATGCATCAATGTGGCTCTTACATTATTCCAGCAATCCATTGTCTTAGATTTAATAACTTGGAACTGCATTTATCCCAATATAAGGCTCATTAATCCAAGCTGATGGGACAGTTCATGATGTCCTGTAAGGCTCTATTTTGGTAAAAGACACAAGTTTGCAAAAAAAGTCTGTTTGTGTGTGGAGTTTTTCCAGAGTAACTGGGAAAAATTGTAGTCCCCTAAAGCACAGAGATTTTGGGGGTTCTGTTGATGGAACTTCTCAGGCCAACAGTGCATGAAGAGAAAAGAAAATTCTCTCTTCTCAACCACAAAAATAGGAATACACTGTTCTGGAAGAGGGTTTCAAGAAAATGACACAAAAAACTTATCCAGTTATGAATTTTATGCCGGTGACGTGTGACAAGTTTTTACTTGATTGATATTTTCTGCCGATTGAACATCCTCCTATCTTACACTGTCTGTCAGGTAATAAATATTGAGCTACTTACAAGTGTGATTAAAAGAGTTGATGGAAGGTTATTTTTCAAGTCTTCCTACTGCTTCTTGGAAAAGCATTGTGCCTAAGAAATCATATGGTACATTTGAAAAGGGAAAATTACTTCCATTTTTAAAATCTAGCATTGATCAAGGAGGGCAGCCTGAAGAGTCATTTCATTTGTTGTTACGATTTCCAAGTTTAAGGAATATTATAAAAGCAAGTAAGAACTCTTTTTCTGTGTTTTGATAATCAGTGCATTTAAGTACCTAAATTTAGAAAAAGAATTATTGTGCAATTGTGTGAATGAAAGGACTTTAATGTCACTGGTCTGTAATGGAAAAGTCCTAAATTAGAATTTAAAATATTTTCCCGTTGTATTTTTTTTTATTAATTGCTAGAAATCATTGGTAAATCCAGGAACATCTTTCCCTCAAAATACTAAGGAATCTTTTTAATTCTATTCATGTCCTTCCCAATTTTGTATCTCTTAAGTAGTAGTAGATTTTTGAGTAGATTATTCTGTTCAATGGGGAAAGCATAGCACTTGTTAAACCATCCTTGATTTTGAACTCGAAGCTGGTATTACTGCTAAGGACTAAAAACCATATTAGTCAGCATGTACCAGGGGAAATTAATTGACTAATGAAAAGTCAGTATGAATAACTCTTCTTACAGAGCCTGTCCTCAGAGTCTGCAGTTCTGTTTAGCAAGGTATTTTCATTATTTCATCCAGTAGGTTAAAAAATTAATTTCCTACAATATTAATGTTTTGAATTCACCCAAGTGCAGAAGTTACTGTCGGTTTCAGTGTAGAAAAATTCAGAAACAAACCTTTTCACATCCCAAGCCTTTTGTGCTCACACTGAGTGATTTAGCAGCTAAACTCAAAGTCAAGAATCCATTGCTAATATGGGATCATAAGATGTGAACTCCTATGGCTGGTGAATTTCTCACAGTTTGAAATCTTTATTCCTATGACAAGAACTAAGAGTGATTGCCCACCTTGGAGCTCTCGCTCCTGAGAGTTCACTGGTGTAAAGTGCTGAATAACCTCCAAATGGATTTGATGAGGTAGCTGCACAAAGATTTGCATTGAGATCCAACATCATGTGGGTTTTATATCATAATTAAGGAAGATTTCAAATTTCTCTGCAAAATAGAAACCATGAAGATGAAATGGTCTTAATATTTTTCTGTATTTTTTTTTACTTGCTTTTTAATGCTGCATGTTGCTTTTTGTTGCATGTGAGACATAGATTTTAACAGCTGTAGAAATGAGTATCAAGAGTTGTAAGTTTATGACAGCTTATCCACATAATTTAAGGGTATGAGTAGTTTGGTCTTTAGACATTCATAAAACCATTTTTAAAATTCTGACTGAGTAGGAAGCTCAGGGGAGTGTCCTATTCAAAATTTAATTTGGGAAACAGTAATTTATTTTCTTTCATTTCTCTTATTGCTGATGGTATTTGCTAACCATGCTGTAGAAGAAATAAAAATATTATGTGGTTTCATGGAATCAGATTTTGGCTGCCAGCAGGCTGTGTTCTAGCACTACCACTTCTGATTTGGTAACAACTACCCATTTCAAAAACAAATACAACATACATCTGAAGCATGTTTTTGTCCCCACATATTATCTGTCTGTTAACCAAATTAACTGTATTATGGTGAATAGTCACACTGTTTGTTGAAGTGGCATGCCTAAAACAGCCTTGTCATTTTAATAAATTTTACTTTTTAGAAGGACACTATATACACATCCTCCCCATCTTTAATTAAAAAACCACCTCTTTCCCAAAATGCACACGTTAAACAGGAGAAGTGCAGGAGCACATGAAAGGTGGCAATTTTATTTTACATTTTAGGTCTATAAAGTGAAAATACGCCCATGAAAATCCAGTAAGGTTTAGCACCAAGCCTTTGAAGTGCAGCATTAGAGCTAAACAGTTAAATATCCCATCACAGTATGGAGATAGTCATCTGTTCAAGCATATGGAATCTTTTGGCTACTGGACTAAGCAGTTAATATAATGCCCAGTGTCCAGACATGGACACAACTGTTGTGGAAGCAGAAGGGAGGAGGCTCATCTATTGAGCCCATTTGGACACTGATAAGTAAAGATTAAAAGAGTGACTTCAAATAATACAGGGCAAAGGAGTTACTGCTTTAAGCAAGTCATTCTTTTAGAAAATGGAAGGTAGCACATTTTTTTCCAAAGCAGGTTTTGTTGGTTTTTTTTTTTTTTTTGCTTAACTTCAGGTTCTTGAGGGGAAAAAAAACAAAAACCCTGTGAGTAGCATTAAATATAGGATTTATCTGTTCTGTTTCAGAATCAGAACAAAGAACAAAAATTTTGTGTAAAACTATTTTACATTTAAATCCTAGCATGTGTCCATCTTATTTCCATTAAGATTTCCATCTTAAGTGATTTTTACAGAACCAAATTTTGAGCTCCTGTGCAATGTGTGCTTAGGAACATTTTGATGGGAACTTTTGGTGTTGTCTAAAAATCCTGAAATTTCGGAATCCTGTTCTACCTCTTTTTGTTTAGACATTCTATATTAATTAGAATATAATCATAATAAAAAGGAATACTGCATCTTTAATGATGTTTTTGTGCCTGTGTAGTTAAGCTTTAATGCTAGGGGGGGAAAAAAAATTAAATTAGCCTTGTAACCTCTTTCTCTTCCAGACTGATGATGGAAAATAAAAGCTCTTAGCCACAGAATGTAACACTTAGAATTAATATTTAATTAGACCAGCAAATTGTACACCGTGGCTGAAAGCTTCCAAAGAGTTGTTAGTGCCACAATTGACCTACAAGTTTAATAATAACTCACTTCTAGGAGCAAGTGCCAGTTCAGCATAGTGAAGCCACTGTAGGAAAGTCCTGGGAGATTAAAATCAGCAAACCAAATGGCAGGCGAGGATTCCTGGGATGGAGCCTTCTGGAAAGCTGGGAGCTGGAGTAGCTTTGCAGCCAGGATTCAGATGAGAACAGTGAGCAAAAAAAGCTGATCCCTCCTGTTCTGGGAGCTTCTGGTTGTAGGCCAAAATCTTAGAACAGATTTTTTTCTAAATGTTCTTCCTGCAGCTATTAATTTCTATCACAAATCAAGTCATGAATGGCTTTTCTTCGTCTTTTAATTCAGTTTTAACATGGACATTGTGACTGAATTCACCAGTCATGGATTTTACTCGTGGAAGGATACATTTTTGGTGTGATGTGTCATTTAGTATGTTTGTGTTGCAGAATATTTAATTTTATAGCATCTTACTGCTACATAAAGGAGTCCTTGTTAGAGTAAGATATGACGAGCAATTTGTGGTAATATTGTGAAATGTATAAATTAAATATGAAATTAGTATAATATTTGGAAGGTTAAATAGCCTAATTTTGCTTTTCATTTTACAAAGAATTAAAATATAAAAGCCTGGAACTCTCCATTAGACATCCATCTGAGCCTTAATTCCGTGGCAAATTATTCTAGAGAAATAGGGCACCATAAGTTCAAAAATGTGCAAACACACAGCAACAGACTGAGGAAGGAGCACTCTGCATTATTTAGTGGCTAGATCCTAAATAATTAAAGAAATGCCTACTCATTAGTTAAAAATTAAAGCCGGGGAGGCCCTTGCCAGCAGAGGGAGCAGTCATGTCTTTCCTTGGGTCCCCTTCCTTTCCAGCCCACCCATCATTTCCACCCTACCTCTCCCCATTGCCCAGCCAGTTTCCCATCTGGACCCAGCTCTGCCAGCCTGCTCCTGATGACAGCCTATAATTTTGTACTGGATAAAGGATTAGTTTTTTAAATGGTTTTTATATTTCAGAGTCCTGCCACTTGGTTATCAACACCAGTGAGGTGTTCCTTTTGATGCTTTTGTGCTGTTTGTTGAAATAATAGTGCAGGTTCTTTTTAGTCACCTGAGAATAAAATGAGATTCAGTGTTTAAAAAATTAAAGTTGCAGTGAGTGTTAGCCTTTCTGAATCGGTAAGAAAACTGCAATGACTTCTTTTTTTCAGGCAAAATGGCAACAAAAGGAACTCCTGAACCTTTTTCCTATAATGAATGACTCCCAATGGAGTCACAGGATTTTAGTTAAGCCAGTTGGTTTCAAATATGTAATTTTGGCAGTTTTGTTGTGGCTCTTTTGTGGCATGACTCACTCTTCAGACTGCTTTTGCATCTCTGTTTTATACTGCCCTGTGACTGACTTGAAGCATGGCATATTTTCTGTGCTCAGTTTTCTAGAGGAATCTGCTCAAATGATCAGTTCATTTTTTCAGTGCTTAAAGACAAGAAATAACCTATAGATTTCTGATTATATGCTTTTATAACAGTGAGGCAATCTCCTTAGTGAAAACCAGATAATGTTCAGGGGAGGTGCTGGGCTCATCTTAGCCCACATCTTGTACTGATTTCTTCATTCTTGCACTGATTTCTTCATTCTTGTACTGCTTTCTTCATTCTTGTACTGCTTTCTTTCTTTCCTGCATGGAAGAAGGGCTCAAGCAGATTTATTTCATCTCCTGAGTGCAGCAGGACTTGTGCAAGAGCCCCATGCCCCAGAAGCACTCACAGTCACCTGCAGCCTGTGCTTTCAGTCTCAGAACTGAGGAAAGAGAGGAGGAAGGCACTGGGCAGGGCTCAGCTCAGAAAGTGTCACCCTTTAACACACTGCACATCTGTCACCTCCTTCAGCCAGACAATAACAGGATTTTCAGCTTTCTGGGCTTCCACTCCCACACCATCTTCTTGATGTTTTGCTGCTACCCCAAACCCAAGGATGCAGCTCCTGAAGCAAACCTCAGCTGGAGGGGGGCAGGCAGAGCTGCAGTGGGAGGCTGAGTGGGACCCCAGCTCACTCTTGGCTGCCTTTTGGCTTTGGCCAGCTCACACCACACCTCTGTGCTTCTCCCTGACTCGTCAATGAGGAATGCAGCCCTTGCCTGTCCTTTGGGAAGCACTTGGAGATCAACAGATGGAACATTTGATTTAAGCTACTGAACTTGGTTCATCTTTTTGGGGCTGCAGCAGCAACTGTTGTTGACTTGCTTAATTTATCTCTCTTCAGTGAGCTCTCATTTCACTGGTGGCCTTTGGGTCTGCCTTCAATGGCAGAATAGACATCTTTCTGATTTTGTAAGGGGCCAGGGTTTGCTGGCCTTAGAGGCTTTCAAAGCTCAAGTAATGCACAAATCCATCTTCAATGATCATCCAAAGTTTGGTTTTTGGGGTTTTTTGGGGGTTTGGTTGGTTGGTTGTTTTTGTTTTGTTTTGTTTTTTAAGTGTGTAATACTTACTTTTATTTCCTGGCTCGTTATTCTTCCTGAAAAATGATCAAAATTCACTGTGTACAGTGCCATCCACCCTCATCTGACATTTTCTGGTAATATGCAAAACCACTAGTAGAGACAACTACCAAGACAAATGTTATTAAAAGCAACCTTAAGAGAACAACCAAAATCTGGAATTAATTTGTTGTGTAACATATTGACCAACAGATGCTTTGCTGTTCTCTTCCCATTTTTATGAGTATGTTGCATCTAATTGCCTGCTCTTGTCTTCACTGCTTGTCCTTCTTTGCTTCTGCAACTTGTATAAAATTTTTCAAAGATATTTTTTACTACTCTAAATTAGCTAGTGTAACTAGCTATGTTATTTAGGTATAGTAATATGATATATTAATATATATAATAATTATATAATCTTTCTTTCTATCTATATATATTTATATATAAAGATAATACATATTATGTATATATTATTATATATATTAATAGTATATTATATACAATATATATTATATAAAATCTTATAATATATATTATACATTATATAATATAGATTATATATTATACATATTACAATATTACTATACATAATTATATTATGTATAATATAATATAATGTATATAATAGATAAGATTGTATTATATATAATCCTATCTATTTAAAATATATTACATTATATGTAATATATTTTAAAATTATATATATAATATTTTATGCATAATATAATATTACTATATATAACAATATATGCATAATATATATTATACTAATAATATACATATATTTGTATATATATATAAATATATAAATATAGATATAGATAGAAAAATATATTATATATAATTACTATACTATATAGTAATGTTATTTTACCTCTAAACAAGTCAATCAAATCATTGTTTCTCTTGTTTCATCCATACAGGATATTATACCTAAGTTTATTATAGTCAGTAGGGTTCTTCAAAGGTAAAAGAAGATTCCTAATCAGTCAGAATCCCCAGGTGTGGGTTTCTCATCACTGCAAGTGTTGTACTTTGTAGCAAATCCTCAAAGTTCATTTCTTGAGTCTTCCAGCAAAGCCATGGCACTTGTGTTCATTTTTCTTGTGAGGTTGGTACAGATTTCTGCACACCAAAATTTGTTAATGGTCATTTTATATCCCCATGGCCTGAGTGTGCATTCTTTTTAGATCCAAAATTGAACATTCAGTTAGGAAATTTACTGTGTGCAAACACACCTAACCAGTTTGGAGTTGGAAGATGTGTAGAATTTTATACTTTACAGTCTTTATTAATTATCAAATGGCACTTTTTGCCAGAGCAGTTGGTAATAATTTATTTTGGGGATTTGTGAATAATAATAATACATTAATACATTGAATCCTGCTATTATCCTATTATTATTTGTGAATAATAATCATAATAAGTGCACAAACTGGATCTCTCTTTGAAACTAATACAAGGGGCCATTACCTAACTTCTTTTACCAAAAGAAGATGTATGGGTAATTCTGAATTTTTCTTGAGCAGTAATTATTAACAAATGGTCATAAATATTTAAGCCATGTTTCTTAATAATTTATATTTCCAATGTAAAATCCTTTGGAGATGAAGTAGTAATGACAAGAGGTAAATATTTGTGTGTTGTGAAGTCATTACTGCATCATTGTGTGATCATCTCTCAAAAATATCATGGACTATTTCATTTATTTCATATCCAACCACTGTTTCTTTTTAGTTCAGTGGGTCTGTCTCCATTATGGTGCTGAGCTTGCTTCAGTATTATGACCGAATGTAACAGAATTTAGAAAAAAAACCCAACCAATTTTTTAGCTTTTCTTGAAACATCACACACCGAATTTTGCTTTAATTTCCTAAGATTGATATTATTTGGCATGAACTTGCTTGGTGTTTATTACTGAGACCTTCTTTCAAATGAGGTTTCTGGGTTCACCTGTTGGTAACAACAGAGATTGTTGCCTCCAAGTAAACTTTTACCTGGGCTTGGGAGAAGTATCTGAATTCCTCTTTGCTGTCATACAAAATACTTAAACTGGGTTTTGTCCCAGTACAAACAATATTTGTGAGTAGTGTTTTAGGTGGTGAAATAGAAGTAGGATTCAATGTATTAATTCTAATTAAATGATATAAAATAAATCCAGTGAGGAGATTATTTTGCCAGAATGTAAAGATACAGAAGTAGCCCTGTGCCAAAATATAGGCCTGACGTCTCTCTAAAAAGAGATGTGATCTTAAAATACCTTATTTTCAATGCAGTATGTAAGTCCATATTAAAGTTATGTTCATGTATAATCAGATTAAAAATGCAAATATATGCAAAAAGGTTGATATATATATATTTATATAAGTGGTAATTGTATCTCATTGTAGATCTTCAACATGAGTGTCTTATTTTCCTTTTATATTTTGAGATTGTTTATATTACTATGTGGAAAAGTTGGGGCTGTCCTAAGAAAAATTTCCACTCCCTGACTTTTCTTTACTTATGCAGTGCAAGCACTGAGGATTTAAATATTTTCATTACAGAAATGTTGTGAGGTTTTTAATTATTTTAGAAACTGACAAAACGAGAGGAGGGATTTTGGGTGGTGGAAAAATTTTGACAGGAAATCAGAGGAGAACTGGAAATTAGAGCAGAGGGGAAAAGACAGATTTTTTCCCTAATAGGGAATCCAGATGAACCAAGATTGATTTGATTAATAGTAGTAATGATAAAATTGTGGTGCATTGAGAACTCAGTCCAGTAGAAACACTCAATATTCATTTCAGTGTGTAGGTTTGAGCATGCAGGCTGTGCATTTCTCTTGGTGGAGTCCCGTACAGAACACAATGCAATCTAAACAGCTTTTGTTGTAAATAAATATCTTTAAACAACATATAAGATAATTGCTCAAATTATTGCACAAATAATTGCTCAAAGCTATGCACCTTCTGCAAATAAATTAGTAAGACAAAGCAATCTTTTTCCATAATTGCCCTTGCTCAAAGCTGCCTAAACACGTGTGCAGTCCCATTTCCAGAGCCAGCTCGCTGTGTGGATTTTCTTGACATGTTTTGAAAGTACACTTTGGTTGAACCCAAATATTGCAAGTTTGCACTTAAAAGAAAATGTCTGTCTCAAACAGTAGCACAAAGTAAGATATAGAATGGATGCCCAACCCAGCCTCCACAACAGGATTGCTACCATGTTGTTAGAATAATTATATTTTGTCTGAACTGATTAATTTATAAAAACTGCAGCACATCTAGCAAGACTGAAAACTTTCCAAGACTGGTTTTTGGGTTGGGTTTTTTGTTTGTTTTTTTTTTTCATTTTTAGTATAATTTAAAACAATACCTCTTCTAGCTGCCAACAAACTCTTTCCCTGAATCTCACCATTCCTGGCTTCCCTCCTAACCATGTCCTGGCTCCTCTCCAGAGCTGCCAAGTTTATGCCAGAAGCAGGAGGTATATTTGTATGGGGCTGGAGGAAGATCTGGAGCTCTGTTAAATTTTCCAGCCCAGATGGGGCAACATGATTTGTGTGTTTATGTCAGTGTGCCATACATCACAACTATCTGTGTGCTGACGTCAGCTTTGATTGGGCATTAATGTGCTGAACGCTGCAAACTAGAAAATGCATGATAGATACAGATCTATGGCAACAATGCCACATAAGCAAATGTCTCTTTGGTGTGGCCATTCACTGTGCAAAATATTTCCCGAGATACACTGCAGTAAGCCAGGGGAATATTTTGACACACTTCAAAAACAAAAACAAAATCGGCGTGGGCAAAGAGAGCACCACCTAAGGCAGCAGACCCTTTCAGAGGAAGAGCTGAAACCCAACAGATTAGGCAAATGTTGAGGTGCTGTCCCTCACTTGAATCATAATTTTGAATTAAAACCAAATAGGAAGATGCTGTTCTTGTGATCTGCAGGGCTGTCAGTGATGGGGGTGTGTTGCTGATGGCTGAGCACCTTTCTTTCCACAGTTTTTGCGACCCATTGTTACCAAAACTGGTGAGCAAAACCATCAACGGGCAGCAAATGTTTTTTTCAAAGGATAGGATATTTGTTTCTGTATCAGGAATTTAGCTTTCTTTTCGGGAATCATCAGTGTTTATTTATTTACATAAATGTTTTTTGTTTCTTACTTACACAAATAGCATCCAGCAGCCTCCTGCAGAGCTGACAAAAGATGGCCATTTCTGGGCTGTGGGATTACAGAGGTCACTGGCTACTTTAGATTAAGATTTACACCATCTTTATGTCATTTCCCCCTTAGAATAAAGATTCCATTAAAATATAATATATTGTCTCTCTCTTCCTAGAAGAGCAAATTGTAAAGCCAGCTTTACAATTTCAGGGACAGATAGAATAGCAAGGTGTGGGGATTGGTGTGTGGGCAGTGTCCTTTTACCTCACATCACTTCTGTTATTCCTCAGAAAGGCAGTTCTGTAGGATGACACCACTTTTTCATTCTCCATGGTTAGATTGGTGGGTGAAATGGAAGTTCCCTGACTCCATGGGGATGGATGCTCTTGGCCTGGGCACAAGAGGCTTTGAAAAGAGACCCCTCCCCAGGATTTGATGCCATCTGGCCCAGAAGGTGGGGAAGGGAGGGGGTGTGAAGGTGCCATGGGATCTGTGGGTTGAGGGCTGGTAACCTGAGCAGATTGGGCTGTCCCAGACAGACCACAACTCCATGTAGAGGTCAGAAAACAGAATTCCCTTTATTCTTTGACAGGAGCAGGAGAGTTTCACCTTTGGTGTCTGTTCTGTAAGCTTCTCTGTGGCTAGAAAATAATGGTTGTTGAAGTGTGGGTTCATGGGAGCAGTTGGGAGGTGGATCACCATTTTAATAAACCTGAGTGTCAGTACAATGCATGGACTACTCTGACATGTCTGGGGATGTTTTAGTGTCTCTGCTCCTGATTGATAAATTGCTATTATGCAATAGTTTATCAGTATTTAAATTTACCTTTCAGAATAAGCAGAAGTCATACAGTTTATGAAAAAAGTGCAAAATGTACAAAATACTTTAATGAAAAACACCAAACTAGAACCTGGAACTGCAGAGCTAATTCCTTATAATTGCAATGGGTTTTTTGAGATGATTAGTCTTAATACCCCTGAAGGTTTGAAAAATGTAGCACCTACAAGCACCAAGAACAAGAGTATTATAAGATAACTATTTCTTATCTTCAAGTAATATTTTGATTTTTATCAGAGAAATGTTTCTTTTTTTTTTCTCTCATTAAATACTGACATCATCAAAGCTTTTAAGAACATTTTTTCTGACTTACCTCTGAAGATCTCTGTTGTGACCTTTGAATGTCTCTTTCTGCTGTATAAAATTGAGTAAAGAAAACCACGTGGAAAACAGCCAATTTAAGGCATAAGACATAAGGCAGCACCTAAAAAATCACAAACACATTGAGAAATGGTAATGCTGATTGAAGCTTTACAGTCACAGGTTGTGCAGAGAGAAACTTTTAGAGGGTAAAATGCTGAGAAATTAGCATTGAGTTTTCCATGTTCCACTGATAGCCAAAATGAATAATTGTGTGGGCTCTGCTTGCTCAAAATATTAGAGATGATATTCCTAAGTGTATGAAAAACCAAGGTTTTCAGAACCCAAACAAAAACTGGGCATCAGACTCACAACAGAAATCCATGAGAGATAAGCCTAACACATGGCTTGTAAATATTGCTGATGTGAGCAAATGCTTGTTGTGAAGATTTAGGGAAATGTTAATTTAGTGCTAAGTTAGCCCTTTCATGGTTTATCCTCATCAAATATTTGTTTTGTTTAGACACATACTTGAAGTCTTTCTTAATTTTGTTAAGAAAAAAGCCTTCTAACATAATTTCTAAGCATTGATGACCTATTTTCCCCTCACATTTTGTCATTGAGAAGACCAAGGCTTGCTCTGTGAACATTAATTACCTTTTTCATCACATAGGATGTGTATTTTGTTTCCATGTCTTACAGAATAAAGCAATTATGGAACGTGTAACAAACTTGTCAGATATGGTGGTTGGTCTTGAATCATTTATTGGCTCTGAGAGAGAAACCAATCCATTGTACAAGGATTACCACGGTGAGTTCCATCTTCAGCAAGGCAAAAAGTCTGCCCTGGTTGTTTCTGGGGCACTTAGCAGCTCACCCTCCAGTTGGGTATCTGCTCTAAAGCAGTGTTTGATTTCATTTTGGAATTATACCTCCTAAATGTTTCCCCTTGCCTAAGCAGCCTTGAGTTAGGGAAATTTTCAGCAAAGTGCATTAGGGCTGCAAAGGAAACATGGCAACTCCTTGCATGTTGTCAGGCTGCATTACTGAGGCATGGCTCAATCAGATGTACATCTCACCAGGCAGGCTTTGGGGAATTCACATGCAGGGGAGGCTTGGCAATCATCTGACCAGCGAGCTGAACTTGTCATGAAATCAATACTTTCTGATCTGCCAAGTTTTAAATTGAGAACACGGGAAAACATGTATTTTAGTTAGTAAGGTGAATAAACTGCTGAATTATGTGCTGAAAAATAATGTTCTGTGTTGTCAGCTATAGGTTACAGCTCTTTAAAGGAAATGTAAAATATGAAACTGATTTTGGTTAAAAGTCACGGAGCCTTTCGAGTGTTTTATCTTCAAAATGAGTAATGGTGCTTAATCTTGCGTGTTGTTTCCCAAAGATTTTTGTCAGCTGTTGCAGCAGAAGTATTTAAATTTTAAAAATAATATTAGAAGTTGTGCACAGCCAGAGCAGTGAATAACAGTTTTAGCTAATCCAGAGCCCTGCTCAGACTGTGCATAAATTACAGCTCTTATTATTGTGATATTACTGTAGTTCCATGGAAACCTTTAGCTGAAAGTAAACTGCTTATCTGAAATCTGCTGTAAACACATGACAGTGGCAGTGTTTTCCCTAGCAGAATGTATGGAGTACACAGAATAAAAAAGCAAAGATGGTGTTGAGACACCACTGTGTGTATGCAAGCTGTAATTAATAAATCAGAGAAAAATCTTTCTGACTGGGAAAGTGGTGCACATTTCATTATCTAGAAAAAAAAGGTGAATGAAAAAGAAACCGTGAACAAAAGCTGGAATAATTTGCCTAATTATTTTTCCAACTGTATAATCGTGATATGGCCTTTGTTTATGCTAGCATAATTCTGTCAATTTAATACTCCTTTTTTCATTACTGAAGAGATCCTTTAGGACAATGTTTGTTTTAGCAGTTATTTCCTGGTTTCCTCTAAAAATTTACGCTGAGCCATTTCTGGTGCTATTTAACACAAATTATTTGCCAGTATCCATATCTTTTGAGATTTGCACAGCCTTCATTTGACAGTCTGAAAAGTGGTGTTTCTAATGGTTTTAACTTTGTGGGTTCTTTTTGCCTAAGAATGGATTTTAAGGTATTTATTTACTGCAGATGATGAAAGATTTTGACATTACTCAGGAGAAGTTTGATTACGTTTTTGCATTATTTAATGAACCCTCCTTAATCATTTTATTAAGCTGCCTGCAAATTTAAATGTTTGAAAAGCCACAAAATAACAAAAGAATTATATAGATTGCCCCCAAATGAAAATGTTTGGGATACTGTATATAAGCAACCCCGTGTTATTCTGTTGTTCCTATGTGTAATAATTAGATTTTTGTACTCAAAAACCTAACAAATAATTCTTCTAATTCACTGGACAGAGGGCAGGAATAGAAGGTTTAAAACTGTAATAACACTTTTCTAATATTATTGACAATTTTTGTAATTAGTGCCCGTAAAAATGCTGCTTTTTAAAGTGTTTCAATTTTAAGAAACTTCAAAAAAAAAAAAAAAAGCCTGAAAAAATACTTGCCTTATTTGAAATAAGGGGTTTAATGTTTGGGGATTTTCTCACAGCTGCCGTTTTGAAGTCAGGTACCTTTTCTAAATGTTCAGTATTTCCATTTAGAGGCTGGCTTTGTGAATAGCAAATATAGGGCAGTAATTGAGAAGCCCTGTAGAATTTTCCTGGTTTTCAGACATAGAAAATCCCCCTTAGGTTGTTCGGAGACTATATTAGGCTGCACAAAAACCATCCAGCGTCCTTGTCAGAAAAAATCAGCTTGACTTGCAGCTGACAGAACACAGAGCTTGCAGTGCACCTAGCACTGCTAAAAACATCTGAGCAGCTCCAGAAGCCTCCTGCAGGAGGAAAATTTATTTCTTCTGGGGCGGCACGGGGGTTAAAAATCATTAAAAAGCATCACCTGAACCGGGATTCCCCAGAAACTTTTTATCTATTTTTTTTCCAGGTGGTTTTCAGGGCAGGAAAGGAAGCAGTTCTCATTAGAGCTTCAGTGGTTATCAGTAACCCATAAGCCTTGTTTTGCTGGCTGCTTACTGGTGCATTTAATAAAATAAAGATCACTCCGTGGTGCCGTGGGCAGCGTGCAAGGTGATAGCCATATTTGCTTACTGTAAATACAGGGGGAAATCACACACAAACGGGCTGTAGTTTTGACAAGTATTAAGATGGCTCTTTACATCTGTACTCTTGTACCCAAGTGCAATTAGTTTTCCTCGCACAAGCATTTCTGTTTATCTTATTCTGCTTGATTACTTGAGCATAATCGCGCCGTTTGCTTCATTGCTCCTGGTAGTAAGCTCCAGTTTAAAAAGGGGAGGATGAGTGTGTGTAAATATACAGAATTCTGCTGTATATTCTAATTTATGCATCTGGATGACAGCGTTCCCTTAATTTTTTTTTTTTTTTCTTCCCCCCTCCTTTACTCTTTCTTTCCACAAGGTTTGGTTCATGTACATCAGATTCCTCGGCTTAATAGCTTGATCTGTGATGTGTCAGACACCAAGGACCTTGCTTTTAGATTAAAAAGGAAGCAGTTCACCATCGAGGTAAGAGAAACGTTGTTTCACTGTTTAGAACCCAAAAGGTGCAGCTAATCCCATCTCTTATGTTTCGTTTTGTTGAAATACATAAAATATGCATCAGATGATGCCAATTCATTTCGCTCTGGCTTTGCTGTTGGGAAGGGGTTTATAAAATACTGTAATATGCCTTCTAATTAAAAATGTCTCCTTTGCTGCGCTGAATCGGTCTGCTATAAATACTTTATTTTGGTGTAAAATGTACATAGAAAGTAGGCCACAACCTTCAATAACAAAGCATGACATGTTTCTAAGGATGTCAGGAGCATATTTAATTAAATGTTAATGACTTGCTCTTACTTGTGTTAGTGGGTGGGAAAGTAGCTACATGTTATTACCCCAGTAGAGGGATTTTAATGTATAATGTTGCCTAAAATTGTGTGTGGTATGGGGGATAAGTGTCCTTATCAGTATTCAGAAACCATTTTCTTTGCATTACTGAAATCACCTTTCGCTCTTTTATGTCATTTTAAACACAGTATCATTTACACTAATGTCCTTAAGTAAATTTCCTACTAAATTTAAACTTTTTTCTGTGACCTTTATGCAGACAGTCCTGATAGAAGGCAGTTATACAAAAGATGTATTTCATTTTAATCTTGCTAAAGAGCAAATGAACATAGCACTATTAAGCAATTAGAGCTGATGTATTTATTAGCCAAGTAATGCTTAGAGATGGAAGATGGCTTTCAGGGTGATGCAATAGTCATCGGTACAGTCTGGGCAAATTTATTTTTTTGGTTTTTTTGTTTTTTTTTTTTTTTATTTAACAAAGACATAAAACAGCCAAGCATCCCTGACAAACCATTTTGTTTAATCTCTTTTCAAATGAAAAGCTCTTAAGCAGGCCACTTGTCTTAACTGCTTGAAACCATAAAAAGGGAGAATTGCCACCAATAAATTAGCATATTTTTTACTCCATCACCAAATGCTGGTCAATGTGGCTTGGCACTGCTTTGGTGTTTGGGACTTCACCCTTAAGTGACCACTTTGGCCCTTATTTGACCCTCTGCCCTTTTTAGCTGGCCACTTGATAAGGTAACTTAAGGGTTCTCTCTCTTCACTGCCCCCTCCCCTTCACAATTGCAAGTAGCCCTAACCTATAAATCATTGAAAGGGCCCTATCAAGTGACAAATTAAGGTGCCCTCCTCCTAATTAATGGTCATCAATGTCTTTAATTATCTAATCCTATTGAGAGGTAGTTAATAGTTAATCAGGCAGCCAGTTCTTCATGCAGGTCATCTCTGCGTGAGTGCTAGAAGTTTCTAACTAGAGGTATCCTCTTCAGAAGCCACTTAAAGGCAAGCACATGGAGGAGGGCTTTTTTCCCCAAGACAATTCCTTTATAAGGTTTGTCACTTTCCAGAGAATGCAGCGAGTGAAACCAGGCATTGTGAGGCATTAAAGCATTTGAACAACTGCTTTTGAGCAGTACAGTAGAAACAAAACCCTTGGTAGTCTGTGTTTGGTTTTAAAATACAAATGTTCTCTCAGTTTTCAGAGGTGTAGAGAAGCATGCACCCTCATTTCACAGCTTAGTAAATTCTCATTTGTTGTGGCTGTGAATTAGGATATTTGGGTGGTTTCTCATCCCTGAGTCCTGTCTCAGGATACAATATTCTCTTCCCGACGCATTTGAGGTTCTAATCTGTAATGTAATTTGGAAGGAAAGAAAACCCTTAGCTGGAGGCTCTGTAAAAAGAATTTAATTATCCATGGGACATTGGTAACAGGAGTGAAGTGCAACTCTTAAAACAACCTGTTGCTTCAGGCATGCGTGGATGACCCACTTGTATAATTCTTGCCTTTGCTGCTCAGCTGCAGCCCCTTTTGAATAACTTCAGGTTTTGTTAGAGAGATGCTTTCTGTAAGCTGAACTGACACAAACTCTCCCTTTTTTAACATGTTAGATCACTGTCCTACTGTGGTCTTCCTGTACACGTTTCACTAATCTATAATAGATATGTTTTTCTTCCTCATACTCTTAGGGAAAGCAGACTACAGAGAGGCTGGCTGGAGCAAGAAGGGCAGTAAGAAAATGGGAGCAAGGGAAAACTGAATTAGGAAAGGATGTGAATGAAGTCTTTTAAAATGGGTTTCTGCAGTTAGAATGTGATGTGTCAGCAGTCAGTCAGCGCTGGTTCTGGGGGCAGAAGCAAAAAGCAGCGCAACAGTGTGCATTGCTAGCATTGTATATGCCTCATGCAGAATGCAATGAGTTGGGACTTCTTCAGTATGTAGCTTAAATATGAAATGAAAATGTACCTTAGAGCTTTTGGAAAGATTCTGCGTACTTATAGACACAATTTAGGATAAAAATATTGCCCTCTACTTGAAGTGCTGCTTTAAAATCAAATTGCACAAGAAAAGCTAGAAACACAGAACCTGTGAATTATGGTGAAATTTCTTCCAAGAGGGTTTTCTTCACTAGACCATTCTTTTTTTAAAGTTTAAATAAGAGCATGGGACAGGGATTTACTCATCTCTGGATTGCTCACCAGTTAAATAACTCCTTACAGTCTGGCCCTCACAGGTGGAAAATCTTGAATGTCAAATCTGTTTTATTAGATTGCAGTTTTGTGGGAGGAACTCCGCCTCTCTATAGCCTGAGGAATCTTTTAACCGTTTCAGGTTTCCTCGTGTCTTCTTCATCAAAATAAGATTGGCTGAAATGTTTTCCAAAGAGGTTTTATTTTAAAATTCAGGATGAAAATGGTTTTTTTAATGAATATTTATGAGCGCTCATTGTCCATTTATAAATTATGAAGAGGAACCTTCCAGGAAACCTTCCATGCTTATCTAAAAGGTGCAGTAGCTATTTCAAGCTTTCCCAAATCTTCACACGTTGGTTACTAGCAATATTCTCTTCTATGCAGTATTATCAGAGATCTATCTTATGTGCATGCCACTTTAAAGGACACAATTTTGAAGTTAGCCTGTCTAATCCTATTTCTTCCCACTTTGGAATCTTAATTAGAAGGAGATAAAAACCATCATTTGACTAAATTATTGTCTCGAATCTGTAGCAAAAGGTATAATCCGCAATTGGGCCAATTAGTGTACCCCATAGTTAGCTATGCTGAGGCAGGAAACTTGATTAGATCTGACACCAGCCTAGTTCCCACTGTTGTTTTGCCAGGTATGATGGTCAGACTTCAAAGGGCTTGAGGCATCAGCAGGGCAAGGTTTGGAGGCCAGCTTAGGTCCGGTCGTTAATCTCTCTGCTAAAACCACAGCAGCCCTCGCACAAAACAAGCTTACACGACACAATCATGCGGTATTAAAGTTTGGGTTGAGTCATGCCAATTTGCCTTTGATTTTCTGATGATTGACTAAAAGATGGCTACATGACTAGACACATACTGAACATTTACTGATTAGGTAAGTTCCCCAAATATTTGAAATATTTTTTGATTTCTCAGTTAAACGATATGACAGCCTGTTCGTCTTAACGCAGCCATTCGGCGGAGTTGTTCTTGAAGTGCTTTTCTGCTTGCTTTGTAGCTCTGAATGTAACGTTTATCAGCATTGGAGAAATTTTGTAGGACCATTACTTTCATAGTTTTATTTGGCAGAACTTGATCTTTGTTGTTCCAAAGCCTCCTGTGTCAAGGCTTAAGAAATCTCTGCTTAAATTTGTTTTTTTCGCTGCCCCAAGTTTCTATGGGAAGATTGTTTATCTTTCTTGTTTAGGTAGATTTATAATTACTCTCCAAAAGGACATTTTCCCTTAATTATTTTCCACCTCACCATCGAGTAAAGTGCTGCTCCACGGCTGGGATTACATAAGTGTTCCTTTCTTTTGCAGTCTGATTTGTTCAAATATTGCAGTAACAGTGACATGTTTCCATTCTGAGAAAAGCCTAAGGCTGCTTTAGTATTATTCCAAATGATTGAAATTGCCATCTTGCTGACTTTCCCTTGGGCAGCTTAGGGCCTGTTTACTTTTGTATTTGTTTCACATGTTCCCTCTGAGTTTGGCTGGCAGGACATCATTACCTGGTTTGACAAGACAGTTGGAGAAGATTCATATTTGATTAACTCCCTTTGTTATTGTCTGGACAGCACAGACCTCTGAAATTATCTATTTAAACTTAAAACCCCTGATACATTCAGATAAATGCTTGCAAATAGGAAAGTTTGTGAGGGTGGTTTTTAATTCCCTGGTTTTGCTTAATTTATAAGTCTTCAAGTTACTGTCAATTATTAGAAGTATAGAGATGAAGCTTTTCTTCCTAGAAGTTTTTATATTATAGTTTGTCTAATAAATAGTTGTTGTGCAAATACATTTTTTTAATCAAAACTCAAGTCACAGCAGCCAATATTTTGTTTTAACTGGCTACACCACCTGTGCAGCTCACGATAAAAATCTTTAGAAGCCAGCTCAGTTTGAAGTCAAATGTCATATGTGATTTAAAAAATTGCCACGCAGCAAAAAACAAGTTTCCAGAGCTTAAGGTACAAGTTCAGGAGTTTCTTTTCTGAGAGGTATTTCCTAACAGGAGAGGGGGGAAGAAATTAGAGGAGTCCTGTGGCTGGTTTCTCAGAGCAGGGCAGATGCAGTATGGCGCTGTGGAGCACTCTGAATTTCATTTTCCCCATGGTAATTGCCAGAGTAAAAGGTAAAGTCTTTGGAAGGGAACATAACCACCAAAACCAGCAACTGAGCCTATACATAAATAAAAATAAACATATTTTGATGCCAAAGGCATTCAAATAATGTGCTGTCTTCATCTGGCAGTAAAAGACTGCGAGAAAATTAATGACTGCCAAAATAAGAAGTAATTGCAACTCCAGGTATTCCTTGTGTCTGCTGTGTGTCCAACGCTGGTAGTTGGAAGATGACTTCAAACTCTTTGAGGTGGTGATTTTGGCCATTTAAAACAAGAACTGTGGCTTAGTTGTCTGAAATCTCTGCATTTTTGACTTTTTCTGTCTTCCTTTCAGTGTCTCTCTTTTCATTGCTTGTCTTAGACAGACTACACTGTGGTAAACTTTTTATTTGCAAAGGGAGGTGCACGTGGCCACTGTCAGGGGTTATTTACCAAAACAGGTGGGTAAGACAAGTCAGAGCTGATGTCTGCAGTGCTTCAATAAAACCACAGCACAGGTTTGGTGCTAAGGGGCTCAGGAGCTGGCAGCATCACTGGGTGCCAGAACTGTGCTCCTGCAAACATTCCCTGAGTAATTTTTTGTCAGGAGCAGGTATAGAAACAGAGGAATAGCTTAGACTATTTCTTCAGAGGAACAGGTCAACCCTGTCAGCAGCACATATGGGATCAGTATATATTTAAAATACAGTATCTATTAAATCAGTGTGTATTTAAAATCCATGTCATACCAACCTCTCAGTTGAAGTGAGAGCTAGAGAATGGCAGTGACAGCATCACTTCTTTTAGCTTCTCCCAAGAGAATTCGAGGCAGTCTTCATTAATGGCTGAAGACAGTATAACCTTGATTGTATTCCTCAGATCTTTCTAAAGTTGAGTAAATTTGTAAATAAATGCAGTTGAATTAATGAGCTATTTTTGGCCACTGTTATCAAAAGGGATAAGTGAACCTGGGAGCTGACAAAAGGCAAAACGCTGGTTAATTATAAATTTAGGCAAACCATTCAGTAAAATAAGGAAAATAAGCTAATATATGCTACAACATACATGTTACCCTACTGATCTATGTACCTTGAGATAAGGAAAGAGCTACTCTGCATTTTGAGATTGTCAAAACAGACAGTGAGACAAGACTTGACCCTCAGTTAGGGCCTTATGATATCAAAACAAACCTTCTTTTACCAAGCCAGCACTTGTGTCTGCCTGGGGCAAGGATGAAACTTCCCTGGTTCTCCTGCTTCAGGGACGAGACAGAACTTTCCTAAGTGTTACAGAAAGTACATTTCTTCCATTTTCTCACCCCCATGTGTTTGAGAGCTGGGGCTTGCATGGGATACCCTGAGCAGCTGCATCCTACCTGGCAAACTCTGTGCTGGATGTTCACTCCAGCTGGGGGGCTCCTGTGCAGGGAACTCTGCAGATAAAACTAAAATTTTCAACACAGAGAGGCAAAACACTGGAATAAAATTCAGCTGGAATTTATACCAGCAAGACCAGGCTTTTTGCATTGATTTTTCCTGTCCATTTCGCCCATTATATTCACTACTGGGTTATTTAAAAATAGTTCAGAAGAAAATAATTATAATACCAGAACAATTTCTTTATCTAAAATTAATAATGCTGGAAAAAAAAAAATAAGGTTCTCCTGCAAAACTAATTCTGTCATAATACCAAGCTGCATTTTGCATTATTTCACCTAGTAGCCAGTTCAGGTTCTCTTTACCTGGTATGGTGTACTTCACTGAATTGTTTTGTCAGATGCTGTCAAGCCAACCTACCATTGTTAAAGAAAATCAAACTAAATCATTTTGGCATGAGCCTTCCAGGAATAAGGCACAGAATATGAAGGGTTTGATGAAATCAAGGATTTGATTTCAATATTGTAAAAGACTGCCTGTCAAAAATGTATTACATTCTTTCAAACAATTTTGAATAAATATACGTGTTTTAAATGGTGACAGTACAATTTAGCTAAAGTTTTGGGAGAGTATTTTGAAATTACAATAACTTCAGGTGAAACAATACTTGGAGAGCTCCTATTTGAAAAGAAAAATCTCTCTGAATATTAATGGTACACTGGACTGAAGTCAAGTGATCAATTTTATACAGTATATGGAATTTCAGAACACATATCATGTGCACACGTGGAAGAATTTAATTTTAAAATATCTCCTTCTTGTTGCATGCTGCTTATTAAGGTAAATTAAATTAATAATTGTCTGTAGGCAAATACAGGAAGATATTGTTAACTCTTAGGTTTCATAGGAAGATTTGTAATATCCTGAAATTTATTTAACAGTTACTTTTGTTTTATGGGCTGTATAACATTGTAATATGAGAGTTCCATTCAGTTTTTCAAAACTTTAACCCTTGCGATGCAGTGCAAGTAGAGTTTCTTGTTAGCAAACAGAGCCCATTTAACAGAATTTACTTAAACAAATAATTCTGGTGCTTGGAAATATTTATGCCACGTGCTGTAGCAAGGGAAGAGCAAGCAGCACAAAGTCATTAATGCTCTGGAAGGTCACTTGTGCATGCTGTAATGGGCTGCTCATTCTCAGGGTCTGTGCTAAGGGTCAGTGTTGCAGCATGAAAGGCTGTGGCCTGTTCAGTCTCTAAATAAGTGGGTCAACTTCTCCTGCATTTGCCAGAAAAGTAAAGCAGCTGACATATTCCCACTTCCTAACCATTGGAAGCAGGTAGAATAAGGGCATCTTTGGTAAAATTGTTGGTTGATATGGATTTAAAAACTCTTTCTCTACAAATCTCTATAAAGGATTATATTATTCATTATATTATTCAATATTATATTATTCACTATGTTTTAGACAAAGGTCTGTGGGCATGAGTTAGGAAGATATTGATCTTTCGATAGTGAGTCTTTAAGAAGCAAAAAGAGTTAAGCCCCATATTTGTAGTAGTGCTCAGCAAGAACTGAGTGCCATTTCCATTAAATGCTCTTTAAAATATCACAAGTTTTAATAAAATTAGGGTATTTTGTCTTTGTATGGTGTTCTCATTTCACAAAGAGTAACAAACCCAATCATGGTAAGACACACCTCAGGTTTTCTGTATCTCTGTAAAGGCAGGAAAAGGAAAATGCAAGCTGAGAGGAAGCCCCATGCTCTCCTCCACAGGTGTCCATTGTCCCTGAACCTTACTGCCATGCCCTGAGGTTCAGGGCTCTTAGTAAAAGGGGTGAGAGGGGGAGGATTTTCCATGTCCAAGACGTGCATCCATCTGGATCTCCTTGTCTCAGTGCTGTTTGTTCTGGTTTTAATTATCATCTTTGGGTGGGAAGTGACTCAAAGCACTCTCTGAATGAGGGAACTGGAAGATAGCCCTTCCTAATACTGGTAAAGGGTTAAAATGGCATTTTGTAGGGAAACAGAGCAATGCTGCCAAACGTTTGCCATGACTAGTAACACATTTAAATTTCCAATGTTTTATTGGAACTCTGGAAATTCAGGATTAAGTGTTGACTTTTCCAGTCTTTTGATCTGTAAGGAAACCACAAATTTATAGTTTCTTTAAATTTTTCACCTCTACAGAAATTGTTTCATACCATTTTTCTGATCTATTTCTTTTACTGGTTCACAAAAAATATTACCCTTGATTGAGCTGTTAACATACAAGAGCATGGAGTTTTAAATTATTTTTTATTGAGAGCAAACTAGTCATGATTCTTAGTCTGAAAGACTCCATGAAAGTGCCAAAAAGAGAGAGGAGGAAAAAAATAAACATACACTTCAAAGTACTGTAGCTGAAGAAAATATCTTCTAAAGTCGTTGTGCAAATGCTACTTTTTGCTTTGGTTTAATTATGGGGTATTATCTGTAACTAAATTCCAGAGTACATTTTATTCTTATATTTCTGGCCAAGAGAATTGTGCAAAAAGTAGATTGTCATAAGCAAAATGGGTGAGGACAGCAGTGACCAAAGTATAAGTAAAGTTAGGTTTTGGTCATGCCATCTTTGTTGCTCTCTCTCACAGTTGTTCTAGCTACATGGTTTTGGTGTTTTTTTGTATTTGGTTTTTTTCAGTTCTATTTCATAGGGTTTTCAAAGGATTCTGTACCACACATAATGTAATTTAAAGTTTCTCATTGCATGTTGAAAACCAATAGCTTTTGAAATATCAAATGAAGCTGTCTCCTAGAAGGAAAACATTATTTATTGCAGTTAAAGTGGTGTTTGTGGCTAGCTTAACACTGACACCATATTATTCCCCTTCAGAATGAATTATATTACTGAATTAACTGTTCTGTTTCCTCCTTCCTTCTGAAGAAAGTAAGCAATAATTGTATAGTGTACAATAATTGAAGCTTTTTATTGCTGTCCATAAATGCATAAATAAATAAAGGGAATTTGGCTGCCAACTTACACCAATCATAGGCTGCTTGACTTTCAGAAAACAGCTGGTAGCACTTGCTGAAAGTAGTTCATTTTAAATGCCTCATTTCAGGTATTTAAGGTTTGAAAAACCTGCTTTTAGCTTATGAAAACACAGTCTATGGGCTTTTCATCTACTTTTTTCCTGTTTGACGTCTGTTATAGGAAAATTTACTCAAGAATTCACTCTGGTGTTGTAAGTTTATGATTACAAAACAGCTGCTAAATGGACTTACTTGTTTTCTCCTATTAAACCAGTAGTAGTGTGTTTGCTTGATTCTTGCTGAACAGTAAAAGCAGAAAGCAAAGACAACCACCCAGTTTGCCACTTCTCAGTGGGAGTATGTGAGTACTGCACAGGAGAAATCCACTTCACCCTGCATCCAAAGCACCAAAGCAGACCCTGTTATTTATTCTCTAAATAACCTGGTTGCTCAATATTTAAAGTTTTGAGATCTTTAGTAATCTTTGCTAAGGCACTGTACCTCACTTTTTGTGGGAAGGACAGGGTTGTGTGGCCCACAGGTGAGCATTTGAGGATTTGGCCATGGGAGATGAGTTTTGAGGGGGTTTCTGAAGTCTCTGTGACACACCTGAGATATCTGCCAGGCATTTGAATATTTGTGAGCAAAACATTCCCTGAGTTTGAGGAGGAGCTGCTCAGTCACTGCCTCACCCAGGCTGGGTCCTGGCTCTCCAGATGGAGCAGGGAGGAGCTGGAGGTCAGGGGTGACCTTATCACTCTCTCCAGCTCCTGAAAGGTGGCTGTGCTCAGGTGGGGTTGGGCTCTTTCTCCAGGAACTGACAGAATGAGAGGAAACCAAGAGCTGCACCAAGGGAATACAGGCTGGCTTTTAGGAAGAAGTTTTTCACAGAAAGGGTGATAAAGTTCTGGAATGGCTGCCTGGGGAGGTGGTGGAGTCACCATCCCTGGGTGTGTTTTACAAAGCCTGGATGTGGCACTGGGTGCCAGGGTTCAGTTGGGGTTGTTGGGGATGGGTTGAACTCCATGATCTTGAAGGTCTCTTCCAACCCAGTCATTCTGGGAATTTTGGGAATTCCTGAGGAGGTCGTGCAGTCCCCATCCCTGGGTGTGTTTAACAAAGCCTGGATGTGGCACTGGGTGCCAGGGTTCAGTTGAGGTGTTGGGACTGGGTTGGACTCCATGATCTTGGAGGTCTCTTCCAACCCGGTCATTCTGGGAATTCTGTGATTCTGTGCAGTTTGCAGATCCTTGGGTCTGGGAGATTTCTCAGCTGGGGATTGCTGTCCCAGGAGAGCTCAGAGTTTAGGCATTCCCCCTTAGCTTCTTTCATCTGTGAGCCAACACTTGAGTGGATGAACCAGAGCAGACCAAGGCCAGTGGTCTTCATCCTGCCCAGGGATGTAACCCCAGCCTGGGTATCCAGTGTTTGATGTACAGGATGAACACATCCCTGGCCTCTGGAGGTGTCAGATGTTACAGCTGAGCAGTATTTTCTTTCTGTTTCTCCGTTATGTGCTGTTATCCATTGGTTTCATCTCTTCTCCCATGGATTTATTGGGGATTTAGTCATGTTTTGCTCGACTGATAAACCCTGCAGTCTCTGGAGATTGAGATGTCTCAGGTCTGCAATCTAAAGCCCCTGGTAAACTTGCTAATCAACACTTCTCACCTTTGGGTGTAAGGCTTTGTGGCTCTGGGCAGGTCACAGGTTTCCTCTAATGCCTCAAATGCACTTTTTCTACCACAGAGTGGCATGGCAGGAGTTACATCAGCTTTTTTTTTTTTTTTTTGGCTTTAATGAAAGGAAAAATGGTTCTCCTTTAAGATGAGTATTTATAAGAGATACAGACCAGAATGTAATTTGTAATTCTTGTTGCTGTTAAAAAAAAGTACCTAATAGGAAGGAAATCTAGTGCTTGTATTTAGATCTGATCCTCAATAGTAGCATAGCCATGGGCTGTTTATGCTTGGTCTACATCATCTAGACTAAAAATAGCCTTCCTGTCATTTTATTGGCAGAGTTTTAGCTACTCCTTTAATTCTGTTTAAAAATGGATAGAGGGAAAGACAGCATAAATATTGAATGGGTGCAGATATTTCAGTAGGTAACTTAAAGGAGATTCCTGATGCTTTGAAGAGCTCTATAATTAAATGTAATTCTTTTTTTGTTTAAGAGGCATTTCTTAAATTAATATCATCTTTGAAAGTATTACCCTAATTTTTGTTATTTGTATCATTAAAGTAACTACTTTTAAATAGCTCTTTAGTGCTGTCCTGCTTAAGTTTATTCTTTTTGGATTTCCTTTATATTTTGATAAGAAATTACTGGTGAGGCATTTCATCAGTTGAAAGGGAAGCCACATTATTTCTGTATTTTCTGTTAATAAGGTGAGGTTTTGCAGAATAAGAAGACAAGTCACTACTGCCTGCTAAAATCTTCAGCAATAGCCTGAAACTTTCAGGCTTATTCTGTTATGGTTTTTGAAAACCTGTGGAAACAAGGAAAGAAGAACTGGCTTTTTTGTATTCTTACTCTCCTACAAAAACTTGGACTACTTTAGAAACTTTCAAGGCCACAGTCATGTTATGTAAAAGACAGCTTTAAGGTGGAAATGCATCTCTGATTATTTTTTATTGATCTGAAAAGGGCATTTTGACTTTGAAAAGGCCATGAAAATTAGATTCAGGCTACTGGAACACCCTTAAATCTAAAAAGGAGAATTTTTACTGTGTTGGTAGAGTAAGGCTCTATTGTAGCAAAGTTGCAGTGAAAGGATTTTGTCAGTGGACTACTTATAATCTCATATAAGAGGCACTTTTTCCTGTGGCTGAACCAAAATTCTGTTTGTACCATGGTCTTTACTGCTTCTGCTTCTCCATTTTTGTTCATCCACACCCTGATGTGTATTTGCATCCTTTAGGGCAGTCTTATCCTGCACATTCAGTGTTGTCTGTGCTCACACAAGTAGGAATGACTGGAATTCTCTCTTGCAGCTTCTTTGATTTTCATCAATTTTTGTTTCTTGGGTTTTCATCCTGAAATTCTGTTGTTGCTGTTCAAATTGATCCAAAAAATCAGCATTTATTGTGGCCAGATGCATTTGAAAGTTAACTTCTGTTAACTGCTGCTTTTATGGAAGGTTGGTGGTGGTGTTACAAATGAGATGATGAAGACAGAAGCAATGAATATTGGAGTTTTTACATTAGGAAATGTAAAAGGAAATAGGAAATAGTTACAATCCATCTGTTGCATAGTGCTGACATAGGGGGCATATCAGTTTTCAGAACTCATAATCAAAACAGAATATTACTGCTGGAAGTTATGCCTAACTGGAGTGGTTTCATACATATAATCTGGACTTCTGGTAAAAATATCTATAAGTAAAGTAGAATTTGTGCAAAACAAGAATAATCCCTTAATGATAATTTTTATTGGGAACACTATCACTATTTCTGTGACCCTATTAATATTCAAACTATTTTATCAGGGTTTTTTTAAAAGAGGAAATATGGTTCCATACAAAATTTCATCCCTGAAATATTTAATGTTCCCAACATTAAAAAAAAAAAAAATTGGAAAATCACTTTCCATCTTGAAAAATCAAAGCAGCTATTCTTGTTTCAAGTTTCATCTAATATATTGTTCCATGTGGTTGTGTGATAAACACATTATTCCTTGAACAGGAATTAAGGGTAAAGCTGCCAGGAAGGGGTTTTGTTGTCAGAGTAGTTCCCGCCTCATGTTTTGTAAGAGATTTCATGGTCCTATTGTAAAGAGTGGATGATTTAAAACGTGTTCCCAAGATAAACTTTCCCATTGTCATTAATGAGGATGGATAATACTGAGTGACAAGTGCATTAGGAATGACACAGAAAGAGCTGTTAGATTTGTCAGAGCGGATCACTTCAGGCAATGAAACTTGAGGACATTCTCCTTTAGCAATTTTTTGCTATTTATTTAGAGAACCAAGGATTGTGATTGCTCACACAGGTGGATTCTGCTGTTTAGTTCATTAAATATTTAGGTAACTTTGAAAAGGTGAAGGTGATAAATATGAGCATTGTGAGGGGCACAAGTGGTTGCTGTGTTTACAAATCATTCAAAAAAGCTAATACGCTGTTTATTTGTTTTTAAAGTGTTTATTTTGTAGATAATTTTTTAATCTGCAATGCTCTGAACAGGAGTATTTTAAAGTTATATAATAAGAAGTCCTCTGAACTGCCATGGTGAAGCTTCTGGGATAAAGAAGCCTAAAAATTAGGACACTATACATGTAATTTACATTGACTTAAAAATTGTATTTCTCCACAGAGAGAGCCTTTTTAAACATTTATTCCTGAATAATTAATAATGCATGACTTTTTTCCTAGTGTTTAAAACCCTTCCAAGCTCCAACATGCCTATCCATTTCCATTTTGAACATGCAATTGGTCACTTTTTCGCCTTGATTCATCCTGCCTGGCTGCCAACCAAATTTTGCCCGTGTTCACCTCCGTGACACTAATAATGCCTGAGCTCCTCTTGGTTTGCGTGCAAGATTTCCCAGGCGGCAGTTTGGGGCTGGGATAAACTATCTATCATCATTGCATCCAGCTCCTGTGCCTCAACCAAGGCAAGCCCCTGATGGAAATCGCTTTTGACAACTCACCTCTCCTTGGCGTGCCCGAGGTGAACATAGCTACAGACCATCCCCGCAAGGGCAGAGCAGCTCCTCCATATGTTGGGGAGGATCCTTTTATTTGTGTCAGGAGACTTGTTTTTTTTTTTTTTTTTGCAGACCATGTATAAGCAGAGATTTGTTTTAATTTATTTTTTTTCCTACACTTCCTTGTTGGCAGGCGCGCAGCCGCTGCTTTCTCCTAACCTAAAGCGTTTTGGGTTTGTGAAGCGTTTTGGGATCTTTGTCACCAGAGCTCTTCCTTTGAGATTAACCAGGCCAATATTGGACGCTGCTTTCTCCTAACCTAAGGCATTTTGGATCTGTAAAGCATTTTGGGATCCTTGTTTCACCAGAGCTCTTCCTTTGAGATTAACCAGGCCAATATTGGATGCTGCTTTCTCCTAACCTAAAGCATTTTAGATCTGTAAAGCATTTTGGGATCTTTGTTTCACCAGAGCTCTTCCTTTGAGATTAACCAGGCCAATATTGGATGCTGCTTTCTCCTAACCTAAGGCATTTTGGGTTTGTGAAGCGTTTTGGGATCTTTGTTTCACCAGAGCTCTTCCTTTGAGATTAACCAGGCCAATACTGGATGTATAGGAGGTAGAAATTCAAGAGGGATTTATGGGAATCCATAAAATCAGCTGCAAAAGGCAATTTTCAGAACTGCCATTAGAGCTAATCAGTAGCCATAAGACTGGTCAGCAGAAAAATTATGGAAGATTATGTAAAATTATGGAAAATTATATCAGGCAGCAGAACTGCCATTAGAGCTAAGCAGTAGAGCTAAGCTTGGTCAGCAGAAAAATTATGTAAGAAGTAGAAAAGTAAGGACAAATAGAACAATGGTCTGTGTATTAAATCTTGGCCAGAATAACTCCCTAAGCTGCAGAAAAGTATATCTAGTGAGATATTAGGAAGCTCTAAGATAGTTCCAGTAGTGCAGGCAAAGAACCTGTTACTCTGTTGACCATTACCAAAACTTACAGCTGCCTGGAGCATTTGGATAACACAGAACCTGAGAAAGAGTGAAAAAGCAAAAGAAATATTTTACTTTTTTTCCAAACCATAAATTTATTCATATTCTGCATAGTTACTGGTTTAAAAACCTGACTGTACCAAATATGATCTGACCGAACAGACCTCTTTATTTCTGGGTAAGATTACTCAAATTATCTTCAGAGTAAAAAGCTTTCTAGGATTGCTTTTTGCTAAATATTGTCCTTTTTGTAGGAGTTCACTTTTATCATAATATTTTATGTAGCAGCCTATGTCAAGAGTGCTGCTTTTCGTTAGTGAGGTGTATCACTAATACTTCATCAGCTATAATTAATTTTTCAAATGCAACCCTTCTGAATAGAGTAATAAAGTTCTATTTCTAGATAGATAATTTCTTTGTAGTTTTCTTCTAAAGTTTCCATATACTGAATTAAACAATACACTGTTTGGATTCCAAACTCGAGATATTCTGTGATTCCACATTCCAGCTCAAGATATTCTATGATTCTATGATAATGCAGTTAGAAAACACTGCTTGCACTCTGGGATATGTTTTTATTCCTCACTGTTTTGTGTAGCAGCACAAAAACAGTACTTTACCAGCAGCACAAAGATCCCCAGTCAAATTGTCCTTTCAAACAAGTACAGCCCATTCCTGTTGCTGAAAAGGGGAGTGGCAGTGGCACACAACTTTTCTCTCTCACACAACTCATACTTTTCTCCTCAGAACTGAAATACATTTTTTTAAAGTACTTTCATTCATCAGATTAAGTTCAAACTGAATTAGTAATCTTTTTGAAAAGCTTGACAGCTGAATGTTATGCTCGTATCTATTTTAGTTTTGGGGAGGAAGCTAAATGATATGGGTATCATGCTTTCTACAGCATTTCCAGCCAACAAGTCCAGAGGAACCAGAACCCTTTTGAACATATAAATCATATATTTTAGTAACCAGCTGCTCTGAAGGCAGGGAAAAATTACTCAGCCACACAGCCATGCTCAGCTCACCTGTTACAGCAGCAGTGTACTAAATCTACCCATAATTTATGTCCTGCTCTCCATATTTGCTAATTTGGTTATTTTAATTGGCTTCATTCAGATTCTTTTTCCTTTGAGTGTCCCTCTGTGGCCCAATGCAGTGCCCTGAGTAGGTGCTGGTCACTCCAAAGCTGTTGTCTTGGGGGCAGGGAGCAGTGTCACCATCTCAGAGCTGACAAGCCAAGCAGAGCACCCACCTACCCACAGCTGTTCATTCCTATTGCCTTGACATCTTCCACTCCTTGGGGGAAGCTCTTTCCTTTGTGGATGGTTCCAGAACTTTTTTTTATGTTCCCTTTGGTATTAACCATGTCTTGGTTTGGAAAGACAGGGGCCTGCTAAGGAAGGCAGGAGCCTCCCCTGAAATGGAGAATGCAAACCCTCCCCACCCCTCCAAATTGCTATGCATTTTAAATTAAAGGGCTCTCAGGCAAAAAATATGGGAGCAGGAAATAACAGTTCTTTAATAGGGAAGGAAAAAAAGGATAAAATAAAACAATGCAATACACTAGAACAACACTGACAGAGTCAGAACCCAACCTGACACCCTGTTGGTCAGGGTGTTGGTAGCAGTCCCAGTGGAAAAGTGGCTGCAGCCCTCCTGGAGTGTCAGGTGTGGTTCTGTTGGAGCAGGGATCCTGTAGGAAAGAGTGTATTCTTCCTCTGAAGATCCTGAAGAGGCAGCTGCTGTTCCTCTGAGGAATCCAGTGGGAAGCCATGCTGGTGTTTCAGAACCTCCAGATTATATCTGGGTAGCAATGCTTGGCTCCTCCCTCTGGGTGGAGCATCTCACCATGGCATGTTATAGTTCTTATCAGCCATGCAGTGACATTCAATAGCCTGTTATCAGCAGATGTCCCCTGCCAGGGAGGAGTGATTGTGATCACTCAGGGAGAGAGATAAGGAGAAATTGCCCACTTGACACAAGACAACTGCCATACAGATGGGAATAGAATATGTCCCTCCTTACAATCTGGAACAAACCACAACTTCTAAAAAAATAACTTCTTAAATACTTTATCTGGATTTGAGGTTTTCTTGTGTGCTCTTTCCTGTGTGACATGAAAAGCTTTCAGCCACCACTTGATGCCATGACCTTCCTCATGTATAAATGTTCTTGTCCACAGCAGAATGAGCAGTTGTCATACAAAAATGAGGCCTTCTCAAGCCTCTTCTGTTGCATATTAAATACCTGGTTTTATTGTCTATAAAACAATAGGAGGTGGTAGAGGATTTCCATCCTGTTACCACTGCAGCGCCAAAGGAACTGAGGGAGAGGGATTTGAATTGTAGGGGTCTGCAAATCCATCAGCAGTTAAAAGTAAATGAAAAATATCATATTTTCAAGATAACCAACAATCCTTTAAAAATACTAACCATATATTATTTAAATAATTTTGTCAATCTGATTGTACGCTTGAATTTATTAGTTATGTCTTAGGATCTCTAAATGTGCTTATGTCATTGAACAATGACATAAGTAATGCAATGTCATTGAACATTACATTTTAAGATGAAAGTGCAGTTATTTATACATCTGGTCTGTAATTCTAGGTAGCTTTCCTCATCAAATTCCATATCTAGTGTGGTGGTTAATAACCCCTTTGTTTTTCTAGAAGTAATAAGAGATCATTAAGAATGCTTTTGTATTGAAGAAGCATGACTTTTAAATCCTCTTGAAATTAGATTGGTGCTTTCAGAGACTGAAACTAGAAGAGACTTTTAAAATTTTACTTCAAAAAATAGTAATTTTTATAAAAGAGAATGTGTTATGTTCTCTATTGCATTGATAAAGCTTTACACATCCTCTGAAAAACACTTCATAGATCACACATAAATGCAATTCCTGGGATACAGCAGATGTTTGGAAGGTGTCAATTCAGACTTTCAATTGACTAAAGTATGTCTTCATCAAGACAGCTGCTGGAAAATACTTAATCAGCAACATTCTTACTAAAAGTTTTAGTGTTGGGATGTACTTCCCATACAGTTCCAAGCTCTGTAAAAATGGAGTAAACAGAACTAAATGCGAAGTGCTGAATCAGGCCACATGGGCAGCAGTTGGCATATGTATTTGTTATTATTGTTAATGCTGTTTATCTTTGAGCTGTGATCACTGCTCTGTGACTGATGTTCCCATCCATCCTGCATTCCTCTTCACTTCCCACCTTCCTCATCTTTCTTTTAAAAAACCACAATGGGAGGATCTTGCTCTTCTTGGAGACTGGACTAGATCATCTCTAGGTCCCTTGCAGCCCAAACCAAGCAATGATTCTGTGATTCCAAATACTGGAATGCCTTCAGCAGCTGGATTAGTGCCTGAGCTTCTTTACTGCTACACTTGATTAGCAACCAAACTCTTGGCTGGCTGTTAATATGAGCTCATTAACAAGAGGAAGCCTGATAGTCAGTCTTATGTCCTAGAGATTCAAAGGAGGATTCTCTGTCCTCTGGGATGGAAGTTCAGCTGACAAGCAGAACTTCAAATCAGGCTGCTTCAAATGCTGTGGGCACTGCCACGGACTGTTTTCTGAATTCCTTGGCAACAGAGAGGCCTTGTGACTTAATAGTGTTGATTTGCTGAAAGAAATGCAATCTCTGGTTGGAAAACTACTTTTTGATGAATTGTTTCATTCAGCTACACAGCTGGTGAAAGTTCCACACAGCATTAAAAATTCTAGGCTTATACTTGGATGTCTTTGATTCTTCACAGAGCCCACGAAGACAAAAACAAAAAAAAAGCATTTGCACAGACTGAAACCTGTTCCTCATGAATATTCAGAGAACTGGCTTCAATCACACAGCACAGAAAAAACATATCAATCCAACCACTTTTATTGATACTACTGCTGCTTCAGGTGTTTCATCTCGCTGCCTTTCCTCCCTTCAGCACAAGTCTGTGAGCAATTTCTTATTTCTGCATTGGTCACCCTCAGCCTTGTACTGCTTTAGCACTTATTTTGGAGATAGGTCTACTTAGTACCCTCAAATCTTGCAGGAGATTGTGTAAGACAGGTGGCTTATGGACACTGTCACCATTACTTACTTAGTTCATTTTGTTTTTCTGCTGATACACAGTGCCCATGTCCTTTAGGCACCCTGGTTCCACAAAACTGCTTCAAAGGAGCACAAACCCACTGCCAGGGGAAGCAGGAAGCACCCAAGAGACAACATTCTTCCTGTCCACTACACAAAGATGTTGGCCCACCTTGAATTGATGGTTCATTCATGTCCAGAATGATGACTCTGGCATCGCTGGCCTCATTTTTAAAGAGGGCTCTTGCTGTGGAGAGAGCTACACATGGACACACCCTGCCCCTATCTCCAATCCTTTGGCTCCATCAAGAAAAATCATTTACAGTTTCACTAGGATGAGGCTGGGAGAGCTTTTCAAGCTAACAGTGCCAGTCTTTGTCTTCTTTAAGCAGAAAAAACTCAGTGATTTTCAGTGTTAGGATTTCATCAACCTAGCCTAAGTCTTAGGTTCATTCAGCATGTATGTTCTGTGATAGAAGAATTTTTGAGGAATTTTTGAAAAAGTGTGATGAGACATTTTGGGAATTTTTGTATGCAAAGCATCCCAAACTTAAGAAGAGAAAACAAAAGATAGATTTCACAGGTATAGGATAGGTATACTGCTGTTTAAGGTATTTTAAGTGATGTTAAATTGCAAGGACCTTGAAAATTAACGTATGTGGTTTGGGTTTGCTTCAGCAGTAAAAAATGGGGTAATGAAGGGCTAGAATGACATTGGTGTTCCTAACCAAAGCACTGGACTAGAAAAATAATCTTTGCAGTCATGTTAGAATATGTCTGGATTTATCGAGATGATAGGGAAAAAGGCTGGAGAGAAGCAATTCGGCTCTTGGCAATGGAAACAAAATATACAGAAGAAGAAAGGTTACCTATTAGGAGTGTTCTATGGGAAGAGGTATTGCTTTCTTTTTCATTTCTACGGTGCTATTTAGTTTTTGAGAAGTGAACTGTCACAACCTGAGTTGGCAGTGTCTAAGTGCCAGTGTTACATTACTGTGCGCTATCATATTATCTCTTTAATCTCTTAAATCTCTTTGTATCCATTGTTATAGTCAGTACTATGCAAGTCAGGGATCTGTTCAGGGATTTTTTGATGCTTCCACTTCTTGTTGTGGTTCCTTGTTTTGATTATCAGCTTTGAGCTGTTGAGTTCTGTGCAAGAACACTGCATCTCCCCTGACTGTTAATGGAAATTTGATTGAGGTCTCATCTGATTTGGAATTACAGTTCTCATGAAGCATGTCTTCCCAAGCCCACCACAGCCAGTGTCAGCTGGATCCATGAGTCCTGGTGGCCATAACACAAATGACTCATAAAAAGCAAGTGACACAAACAAGCAGAGCAGTTGATTTGTGTCTTGATTGGGCTGTAAATAACACTTGAAGTGTATGATTTCAGAGCCCTGTGGAGCAAATGATGTAAGAGCTGGCAGGAATATCAGACTGAGCCCGAAGGATTCCATACAGCTGTACCAGAATGCCATACAGCTGTACCAGAACTCCATACAGCTGTACCAGAACTCCATACAGCTGTACCAGAATTCCATACCAAATGGCAGAGTTGCATGATCAGGCTGAAGTTCCTCTTGGGCATGAATTCCAAGGCATTCTAGCTCAACAGTGTGGATCAGCCTGTTGTTCTGGACTTGTGTCTTTAGAGGAGCTGTGTTCTGACTGTAGGCAGGAGCACCTTCATGCCCAGCTTTGTCTGAAACTCAGAAGAAGGCAGAAAGTTGAGTGGAGTGTGACTCATTTGTCATTTGTGATGAGGTGGGTGGGAGCTGCAGGTAAATCACCACAGGTTCTTTTGGCTGAAAAGGTTTCTAGGCTGTACTAGTTTTTCTTCTAATCTGCAGGGCATAAATCTAGTGAGAGGTAGCAATAGAGTGAGAAATTAAAGGAATCTGGGCTGACAAGGCTAAACACTTGTTGGATATGGAAGAAAAGAGAAAGGAAAAAATAAGGGGTTCAGTGATTTGTAGTAAAGAGTTGAGGGCACAAGAAAACACTACCCAGAGAAAGAAAGTGAGGACATGGGCAACAACAAATTAGATCTTCAATTAAGATCATTAACTCTATAATATGTTTTTAATTCACTTTTTTCTAACAGTGACAAGAGTTTTTAGGTCACCCTTGCCTAGCTGAAAGGCAGTGATTGTAATTCATTGAGGACAAGATGGGTGGCATTTTTAAGACAATGCAAATAGCCATGCCATGTGATGATGCTTGTTCTTGCTCAGATGTCTTGGTTTGTCTAGTAAATTTGTCCAGATTTGTCAGATCTGTAGAAAAAACAAAGTGCTGTCTCAGTGGTTTGAAATTAATTTGTGCCTGCGACTGGGATTTAACAGTTCCTTTGAAGCAATTATTATTTTAGTACAAGTGTGTGTGAGATGCTACCTGTCAATGAGCACCTGGGGAATCCTCAGCATGCAGATCACTGACCTGATAAACTGAAGCAGCTCCCAGGGAGTTGTTATGGTCTGTCGCATCAATGAGTATTTAGGGACTCTTTAATATGTGGATTATTAGGACAGTAAAAACGTCTGCAGCCCATTGTGTCAGTGCAGCTGTTCCACAGGAGGGCTACTGCACAGCCTCACAAATGTTGTAGAAAAGAAGTTGGCTGAGCTGATGTGGTAGCCATGGTTTTGCATTAAACAAGTGGGCTTTTTTAACCTTTTCCCAAAAATAAAAAGAAGCTTAGGCATTGATGCTCAAACTAAAGTGGTTGAGTTTGGAGACTGCATTCATAAAAATTGCCATTTTTCAATCACACATCAGGTGAACAAGAAATTTCCATATTGAATTCTGTGCCAGTTCTTTCCCTAATTTTTTTTATCTGTAGTGTAGGAAGCAAACAGCAAAAGTAACAGTACTTAAACTTCTCCATTTACAGCAGTGACTGACACCAACCTGGGACATATCCTGATCAGGAGACTGACCTGGGAAACTCATTTCCTTGGTGCAGCATTCAAAAATGGCTTTGTGTCAAACAAAAAGCAAAATTATTCCTGAGGAATATAAAATTTTTACTTAATTTCAGCATTTTTAACAGTTTCTGAAACACTGCTCCAAAAAAACAAAAACTGGTTTTGACTATGCTAGCAAGTACAGCTGACAAAATAAATGAATAAACAAAACATAAATCAAATATGAAAAAGATAAACCAAAGATAAATCAAGATAAAACAAATGATAAATCAAATTTTGGTTATCTGACTTGGTATAGATGCACACGAGATGATAAAGCAAGGCTTTGTGAACACCAGGAATAATTTCCTGTATAAATTTCTCACCCAACTTAACTTCAAATTTTGCATTTCAATAAGAGGCTACAAAAATCCAACTAGCACCATTTTTACTCATGCCCATATGATATTGCTACTTGCAAAAATTCTGTGGGCCTGAGAAGAAGAAATCCATAATAAGGTAATGAAGATGACAAAGTGTGTAATAAATACTGTGAATATGGAATGTAGGTCCCAAAGTTGCATTTTTAAAGAGCTACTGCAATTTTTTTTTTGGCTGTTTTATTTTTTTTCTCTAGGTAATTAATATGAGAAAATGCACAGTACTGAACTTAAGTGGAATAATTTTAAATGGTGTTTGCTTTCACTTGTATTTACATCTAAAAGGGATGTTGTATAGATGGAGCATGAAATTGCAGGTTTAGGTGTCAGAATTTTAAACATGATTTTTCCATTTGTCAAAACCTTAAAATAAAAATGTGGCTTTCAGGTCCATGGCCAAAAGCTGCTGGAAAGCTGTTGGGTTTGTAGCCCTGCTCCCTGTCTGTCCCAGGGGAAGGTGTGGGACACGAGGAGAGCACCTTCATGCTCCTGCTCTTGGAGCAAACCCACCCTGAACACCCTCAAGGAGTCTGCTCTGTGTTCCCAAGTGCTCAAAACACATTTAAACCTGATGTTTTAATGGAGAGAAATGATGTGCCTTCTTGGAATACCTTTAAAAACAAAATCTGGTTCCATCTCTTGTCATTCTTTGTACAGTCTTCCAGAATATTCAATTTGTTTTTTAGTCAAATTAACACTGAAATAATTCTGCAGCTGCAAAATCAGTTTTATAACTGCCAGCAGTGGCTGGATTTGGGCAGTGGCTGTTTCCCCAGTTTGTTAATAAATCAAATTTGGATTTTGACCTTTCTGAGCTCAGATTTGAGAGGCTGAAGATGTAGTGGTAGCATTTGAAGCAGTAAATGCTAATTTTTGCCTCTTAAACTGAGGCAAGCTGTGAAAAGCAAAGACTTATTATCAGGAAGAGTTGTCAGCTTAAGTTTACACCTTTGATCTACAGTGAGGTTCTCAAAATTCCCAGCATTACATTTCTTATTTGAAAAAATATTCCATTATGTCTGTTACAGACAGTTTTAGAAAAATAAGTGTACTTGTTTTTAAGTTAAAAGTACAACTTTTTAAGTGTTGTTCAATTTGGCAGTTATTTATTTTTCTAAAACTTAAGTACAACTTTTAAGTTGTACTTAAGTTTCAGAAAAATAAGTCACTGCCAAATTGAACAACAATCAAGGGGAAGTAGGAACAATGAAATATTACTAAAAAAACCAAGTTCCTCTGTCTGCTGGAATAATAGGAAATTATCACATTGAGAAGATTATCAGGATAAAAAATGAGCAAGCTGTATACATTTGTGATGTATAATATATATAAATATATCATATAATGTATAAATTTATTAATTTCATTAAGCAGACCAGATTCAGAACTTTGTTCCAGGGTCAGTTTACAATTAGAAGTTTCTTGTGAACTTGATATTTAAATGCAAATTACTTATGTTTGCATTGCTCTCTCAATGACTGTGGTATCATTTACTTAGGAGAAGTTAATCAATGTTCACAATTAAATTCATACAAAAGTGCATTTCATTGTATATTGTATATTCAGTGTATAATCAGTGGGGCACAAAACCTAGGTTTTGTATTTTTTTCTGTAATTTTCTGAATCTTACATTCAGAATTCTTCCTGAATTTTCTGAAATCTAATCTTTTGAAAAGATTTAAGTAGCTTTGTTTACAAATGGAATTATTTATCTCAGTTTAGTAATTTGGACCTCAGTTTCACTCTTCTGTCAAAAAGGAAAATACAGATCCCACAATCAAATGACAGCTACAACTTGTAAAGCAAAAGATTAGAAATTCACTCTGTGAAAATGTATCTATCTATTGCAAAATGGGAAATAACAGTTAAGAAAATTCCTTTGCTGGTTTATAGGAGCTATTAATAATTTTTTAATGTGATTACCCGTTAAAGCATACTGATTCTCTGAATGGGCTAAAAAAGATTGTTTGATGTTTTTACTCAGATCAATTTTTAACCAAAATACAGAGTAAAACCAGATGGGTGAAGTCATTATTTGTAATAGCACTGAAAACAGCAAATGTTTCAGGATATACATGCGAGAGATTTTTGTCAATGTTATGCCACCAATGAATAATTCATGACTGAAGCAGTGCTACACTTTATAAATAAATAGCCATCTGCAGTATCATATGCCATAATCCTCCAAATACTGACACCAATGAGCAATGTTTTATATGTCACTAACTCAGCAGTGCTGATCTGATGTCAAAGAATAACAGTTCTAATTTAGAAAGAGTCTGTGGGCTAATCAGCAACTTCTTCAGGGCTGAATTCAGGATATTTAGAGTAAAAATAACCTCTGTTGTTTTATCTGCCAGGTGCCAGTGATTGCCATCACTTGTTCTACCCAAGAAGCTGGGGAGAGTGAGGGCATTTTTCATCAAAGGAGATGTTAAAATAGCATATTAACATTTGTGGTGACTTCTGGTTTGATGTCTGGTCCTTGGGATGTTGAAGCTGTGAGCAAATGGCAGTGTGGGCTTGGTTTCAGGTCCTGCTGTTGCCTGGTCACTCCCCATGGTGGTTCCTGCCTCACAGGTAGCCAGGCCATGACTAGGTATGGACCCAAAAGAAAAGGCAGAGATATCCTGGCCATCTGCCATGGGAAATGCAGGTTTGGGTGCTGCTGGCACGAGCAAGTCTGGCAGGATTGCACAGATGAATGCAGCCAGTTTTCAGGGAGAGCATCAATAGCTTTGTTTTGGCTTGAAGTGGCAATGCTTCCCAGGTTAAGTGAATTTTCTCTTTAAATAAAATCAGTTTGGTTTCTCTCCTATTGGAAAAATTGGGCTGTGCCCAGAATCTGGACCATGTGAGAGACTGAGTGGTGAGAATGCCAGTGTACTGAGATTTAGGTTTTCTGTACTGAGATTTAGGTTTTCTGTACTGAGATTTAGGGTTTTTTCATTCACGATGCCCTGGCTGTTGTGGCAAGTAGTCTCACATAACCAGAACTGCAGCTCCATGTCCTCTCTCAGATGCCCAGAGAGTTCACACAACTTTATCTCACCACTTTGCCCTGGGGAAGGAGGAAAAAACATTGATTACAACTGCAGATGGTCCTGCCTCAGGGGTGAGGGGGACAGCACATACAGGCACAGGCATTATCTTACTTTCCTTACATTTCCTTTAACTCTAGCAATGATTTTGTGTCAAAATTGCTGATGCAAAATGGTCATTTTGCATAAGACAAATTTCAAAACTAGACTCAATCAGAATTTTAATAGTTTCAATCACTACTGAAAGATTTCTTTGTCTTTTCCAGGTACTCACCTATTTTTCCTTAATTTAGCTTTCATGCTGGTTTCTTATTAGGTGGTTATCACAAAACAGATCTTCCAATTAACTTTCCAGTATTTAAGGTCTGTGTCTGACAAATGGTCGTGGTGATAACACAGTGTCAGCCAACTTAAAGCATTAACTGGTTCAGAATAATGTGCACAAATAAATATAATATAAATAAATAGGAGAAGTGCACCTCTGGCTGGTGCTGAATATGTCCATCCAAGCTCCAGGGAGTCACAGCTGATATCCATAGCTGTGACAGTCTTTCTCCTACTCCTTCCCACCCATCTTCTTTCCACCTTTGATGACATGGTGTCTTTTCCCTGGAAAGCCCAGGGGATGTTCTTTGGAGCCCACCACGTCTGGTAGGGAGCAGGTTTTGGTGTAACAGCCCCCTGTCCAACAAGGAGCCCTGGACCCTCCTCTGAATTAGAGATGCTTTGTGAGAAATGCTGCTTGGAGCTCCCATCATGCAAATGCTGATGGGGAGAGGAGCTCAAGGGAGGAAAGGACAAGGTACCAATTGTATGGTTTCTGCAGGCAGCATTTATGGATTGTGTTGTGACTCAGGGGTAAAAATCTCTCTGGGTAACATTTGTCTAGGTTTTCAGGAGTGGAGTTTGGTAGAAAACACACCTTGAGGGTGAACCACTGCAGGTAATTCATTGAGGGAAATGGGTTTGTGAAGGATTCTCTGAACCTGACAGCTCACAGCCTTGTGCATCTGTGTGCAAACTCTGAGATAAGGTGTGCTGCCTTAGGGAGGCCACAGAGCAGAGATGGCACTGCTGAGAGAGAGATTGAACCTGAAACAAGTTTCAGCAAGTTTCAGAATATGGCCTTGTAAAAAGACCAGATCATTTGGAGCATTAGAACTGTGAAAGATGCATTGTAGCAGGACCACATAAAAATATAGGTGGTAAAAATATAGGGATAAAATGTAGGTGATTGGTTTTAGAAGTAGCAGCAGCATGGTGTTTTTCAGCTAATAGGCTGAAAAACATTTACAAGGTGCTGTAACCAGGAAATAGGTTGGCTTCTGGTGGAATGGTGTTGAGTTTTACATCTCTTGTCTCACCCTTCATTGAGACTGGTAATGGAATAAAACCTTTAAATGCCTCTCAGCTGCCCCATCTCTGCAAAAACTGGGAAAACCAAAAAATTCATCTCTCATTTTTCTGTCTGTTAAACCCTGTGCACTACAGCTCTTAAAAACACTAAGGGTAGTTTCTAGTGAGAAATGAAAACTGTTAACAGGATAATGATCTAAGGGACAGCATTGTCATCCCCACATGGATGTTTGACCCATGTGCTGCTCTGTATAGCAGCAAAAATGCCATTTATGCAAATGAGGTGAAACATGTGTCAAAGTTGCAGATCAGAGGTCTTGGCATCATTTGTGATTGCATCTATATGGAAGCCTTAACATTTGAAATTAAGTCCAAGTATGAACCTGTTATTTGATAACTGCACTTCACCATTGAATGTTGCCCCGTAAAGCAAGATGACAAAATATCTAAATAATGTGTTTACTTCAAGATGCCTTCATTTCTGTTTATGTAAGTGCAAAAATATGTTTGTGTAATGTGTAATAAGGATTTTAATAAATGCTTGAAAATGGATTTCTTAATATGCTCATTATGTTTCTGAGCCTGCTAATTCTTTAAGGAAATGAAGAAAAAATAATGAAATTATGTTACACAGGTACTTAATTTTTTTTATCTCTGATACTACTCTGGTAATTAATGTCTGGTTTATGCAAACTAGACAATATCTCTTACTGGACACATTACTGTCAAGAAAATATTACTTGCCTTAATTATCAGTAATGAAGCAGGGATAAGCTGCTCACTTAGATATAATATATCTAATGACCTTTTCAGCTAAAGGTTATGATGAAAGGTATCAGTTTCACAAATTAAGCCTCATTCAGTTTCTGGCCTTTGTCTAGATTAATGTTTGGAGGATGAGTTTTAAAGTCAGACATAAATTGTGTTTGGTGTTTAAAATTGATTTAGTGTCTTGCTTTTAGTACATCATTTTCTCTCGTATAAATTACACCAAGCCTCATTTTTATCTTCATGTTTTATTATGAGAGCCAATAGTTAAGTCTAGTCTTGTCTTATTAACTACTGCTGTATATTTTGACAATAGTAAGTGGCAGAGGGAAGCTTAAATAAGCATTTCAATAGGGAGTCATTTAATGATTTTTAAAAGGCTTTTTTTCAATTCTGTTTGTTTTAAAAACTTTTTAATCAAAGTATTTCTTTCCTAATTCTGAACATATAAACCACTTTTTAAAATATAATCACTCCAAAGCGTTATTCTTGTTTGGGTCCATGACCTGGTTGTAATTCAGATTTTTTTTTTGGCTGATTCAGCAGTGACACCAAGAATCAATCTAGTGGAGGATGAAACAGCTCAGTGATGTTCAGGAAAGTTTATAATTCCAATGGCATGAGTACCTTTCTGTAAGTTATATCTCTTCTTGTTGCTAATTCTGTAGGAATTCAGTGACATTTTGGTGTTTCTGCATCCAGCCTGCTTGCTCTTGGGCATTTGAATGTAATTTAGGGAAGATTGCAGATAAAGGATGATTTCTGTCTGTACTGGTAAATGAAGGGCAGGTGCAGCATGGTCACACCCAGCTGGATGTGCCACATTTACCAAGCAGAATTGCACCCAGGGAGGAGAATGTTTGTGCACCAATTTTACCCTCAGCTCCTGTTCCTCCAGCCAGCATTTCAGCTGGCTCCAGGGTGTTCTCTCCTAAATGACTGAGTCCAGTATGAGCTGGACACTCATACTCATGAGGATGAGCTCTCCTAAAGAGCTAAACCCATAGTAGTAGTTAGGATGGATGTTTCCTGTTTAGCTCCAGGATGCTCTCTCCTAAATGACTGAGTCCACTATGACCTGGACACTCATACTCTGAGGATGAGGATGAGCTCTCCTAAAGAGCTAAGCCCACAGGAGTAGTTAGGATGGATGTTTCTTAGCTCAGGTTTGAGTCCTCAGTCTTCTGACACACCAGACTGGGAGTGACAGAGTCTTCAAAGCCTCCTGATTCCCTTGGAGGAGTGCAGCTCCTGTGCTGAGCAGCATGTTGGGACAAGTGCATCTCACCTTCCTCGTGGTGAGGCTGTGCTGCTGCTCTGTTCTCAGCCTGCTCTGTGTCCTTAACACCCCAGGGGAGTCACAAAACATTGACTTTTAGCAGAGCTCTCTTCAGAGATAAACCTACCCATGATCCAGGCAGTAGCTCAGGTCCACGGTGGGATTCTGAACCAAACAAAGCCAACAGACCTCAGGCTGAGCTGAGAGGAGGGAGGACAAAGCCAATTGTTCTTTGGAAAACCTGAGAGATGTTAAATTAATTGGTGTAGCAGGGATTAATCAGCTGATCCTGATCCTACTTGCATCAAGCAGAGGAGAGCTGAAGGGCCTGGTGCAGGAGGCAGCAGCCCTGTTCTTGGCATGAACGTGGGTTTTGGGAGAGCTCAGCCAGGACTGGGGGCAATCTCTGCTATTCCATTGAGATTCCATGGCTCTTCCGTGTGCAGAACTGGAATATTTCCCCTTTTCATAGAGCTCATTCCAGAGGTTTTCACAAACTGCTTTCCTTCTCACAGGAAAGAGGGAATATGAGGATGATTTGCTCATCCAAAGAATGATGGATGAGCAAATCCAAGAAAAGCGGGATGATTTGCTCATCCAAAGAATATGCTACTCTTTTTCCATGTCATAATAGAAGAATCTAAGTGGGACTGCTTTTGAAATAAAACATTTTAAAATTTTTAAGTGGCCACTTGATTTTGCCTGGTTGGGTTTTCTTTACTTTTTTAATATGTCTCATGTTTCAGAAATGTTTAGCCTAGTATAAGAACAACAAATTTCTGTTTGATTTTTACTTCAAACTGTTTGATACAGAATTCTTTTAGACACAGCCTGGATATTAGATACACTATTAGAAAAACCACCCTTTGGACCATGACATTTCTTGAAGTGATGTTAAGTAATTAAACAGTAAGTGGGGTCTTAACAATGTGGTTATTAGGAAGACATCAGCAGTAAATGTAAATTCAAACATATTCTTTTCTGTCAAACACTCTTTTCTTGTGATAACAAACAATGGAGAGAGGAATTAAAGTATAGCTACAGCAGATTTAGGTGTTCTCAATAGTGTGTCAAGATGAGTTTCAATCATTCATATGAACTAAAAGAACACTTAAATATATTCAGAAGCAAAGCAAGTTTTTTAGAAGAGTGTAAACAGAACAGGAAGAAGCAGATGTAGGACAAAACCCCACAATTTATCAAGTGGAATAAATTGAAACTTGTTAGATAAACTTAAAAAGTGGTAGCTTAATTATCAAGTGGATATATACTTAGAGAGTGGGAAAATATTAAATGCATCTCATAATGTGAAACAATGGAATAAGTGAAACAAAACACCTCTAATAAAATATTGAAGCCATTTCTCTCAGTTCCTTCCACTTTTTCACTAATATCTACTTCATTCAGCTGCTTTTCACATTCTTCCTGTGTGTTTTTAAACTGTATCGCCGTCAAAATGCACAAATATTTATCAAGAAATTCAGTGATCCTAATTTAAGGTAGGTGGCATGAACATTCAGGGGTGAGGAACTAAACTTCCTATGGTGTTTGTGGATCTAAAAAACTCACATGAAATCTCTCTCCCATGGGGGATTCATTTTGCTTGTCCTTTCCCCCCAGGCATCTGTAATATAAATAAATGTTTTGTATTTTATGTTCTGTGTTCCTTAGCTGGTGTTTCAGTAGAATGTGACATTAATTGGATTGAAGAGATAATGTGTATTTTCTAATCCCTGCTGCAAAGCAAAGCCTGGCTAACTGATCTCCATTTGGATTTACAAACCAAAGTCCATCCCTATAAAACATTTCCCTTCTGAGTTTTTTAGAGAGATGAGAGAGATCTAACAAATGTGGAGAGACAAATGATGGTGAAACCAAGTTTTTCCAGAGTTAGTTTTTGCAGAGCTGGTCACTAAACCAGGAGCTTCCCAGACCTATTCCCAGGTTAATTTCTTCATAGGGAAAAAAAAATGTCTTTGCTTTCTTCTGCACTCATACCTGAAGTTTCCCAGCTGCAGTTGTATATTATATGTTGGTATCAAAACCCTTGAAATTGTGCAAGAGCCACAAAGATTTGTAACTAGACTGAACTACTGAAGCATGATTTTGTAAGTCTGAAAATGCCTGTAAAAGCAGCTCCATATTCCTTGCTGGGACTCCTCCTTAAGAATTAGCACCTAAACCACTTCAGTTTGGCCTCAACTGGAAGTGTATTTGCCCATGAGCTACTAAAATGAGCTTTTATTTGATTTTTTCTTCTGTATTGTGTGAACAACGTGGAGAAATCCACGTGGAACTGTTTTTTTTATTAAAAATTGTCTAAATACTTTTTTCCTTCCAAAATTATACTCTGTTACTTGAAGCCTAAAACTAAAGTGTGCTTCTCTGGTGCCATACTAATGACACCTTTATGACTACATGTACTTAAAAATATAAGTTAGAAAGGGTCTTGGTTAAATATTTTAAACCAGCCTTTATAATATCGTTTGAGCAATGTCAAGTACAATTTTTATTTTAAAAGATTTGGTTGGAATTTAGTCTCTGAAAATATTAATAACAGCTTACAGCAGGTAGGCTATAAAATAACACTGTATGCTGTCTATTTAGTTTCTGGTTGAAAAAGCACAGCAGTACTTTAGTTCATTACCTTTGAAAAAAACAGTAACAAGATAATACAGCTGCCTCTGATTAAGATGTAAATTCTTTCTAATTAGAATGTAAATTCTTACATTTAAATGAAGACATCAATTGTCAGGATGCCATATGATATCTTATTCCACCTTGCCTGAATGAAGCCCTCACTGTTCATCTATGGCACTGAAATAGTTCTGCAATGCCTTTGTTCTCTGATTCTTGTAATATTCTCTCTTCATGTTCCCTTTACACATTGCTTTTGTTTGTTTTCCCCCTGCATCTGATATTGTTGTGTCTTGGGATTTTGCAGAAATTTGGAATGAAAATTGAGTTCAGTCAGTGCCAGTATTTGCTTGTGCCTCAATTACTTCTGCTGAATTTTCCTCAATGCAAATCAGGCAGGTTGCATAAAGTGGTGCATGTATTTGAAATAATTAATTTTCCGTAAAATGATGGATCAAGTCCAATCAACCTTCATGAAATCCAAATAAAAGAATAGAGAATTAGAAATTAATTAACATTTTGTGTTGCTAATGCTTTATTATGCAGCCTAAACCATAAATAATAAGTTTTATTTTTGAGCATAACTTTTTATTATGAACTGTTGATGATAACCTTTGACATAATTATCTTGTTAATATATATTAGTGTGTTAACCTAAATTTAATGTCATGGAAGTCATTGTAAATTAGTAACATTTTAAAAAAGAAAATAACAGGATACAGAGAGTTTAAGAATTGACCCATTAATTAATTTTGCATGTAAAGCTCTTCTGCAGAGTTAAGGCAATGTGTGTCTACCAGTTGAGTTTAAAGTGTTTCATTTCATTGTTTGATTAAAACAGCCCATAATACTAAATCTTGTTGTCTGAGAGCTAGACAGTTTGGCTTTTTTTCCTTTCAATATGTATTTTTAATGGAATACTTCCTGCCAATAAGACTCTCTGATTATGAGGCTTGGTCATAGGTAGTGACACCATTTTGGTGAAGTGATCACATCTTAAAATAAATGGCAAAAGGTCCTTTTGCTCTGTCATTATTAGATATGAATGTGTGGCACAAACAATTTTCATGATGCCTTTATGCACAAAAAGTTATAATTATGACCAAATTGTCAGTAGTAATAGCAGTTGATGTGATGATTCCAGTTCAACTGATATGTCTCTATCACAGTTTTACTTCACATTTTAAATCTGAGTATAGTTTTAAAAGTTCTCATAGTAAGAGTTGTGTTTTCTCTCTGAACAGTGCTCACCATGAAGTCTTTCATTGAAAGTATTGCCCTGGTTTTTTGCAGCTGGATTGTAGCAGGCATCACTTTATTATCAGCTGCAAAAACTGTTTGTTAGGGAGTCCTGAAAGAGACTATCATGTTGGAGTTTTTTAGGTTGTAACAAGCAGAAGGACTCAAAATGTTAGAAAAATGTGACTTATTTATCCCAGACCTGTTACTTGCTTATGTAAGTCCTGGTTTAGTACACGTGTAGCAATCTTAGCAAAACAGGAAGTTAAATACAGTTTTTCAAATATTTTTTACTTTTAGTTTTATGAGGAGCTATGGAACATTATTATAACTTCAAATTGCAAGTTCAAATTCACCACCTCCTCTCCTCAGAGCTGCAAAATAAGCACAAAAGGTGATTATTCCTGAGGAAGTTCCAGTCATGTGAAGGTTTCATCACTGTGTTTGATTGGTTCACAAGAGCTGGGGTGTCTTATGCATAATATCAAATGGTCAAGTGTCCTGAAGGATAATATCAATAACTTTGGGCATTGCAAGTGATTTTGGTGGTTTCAGCAAAAGAAATATTAAAGAATAGAGTTTATAAGCAACATGAAAATAGGCTGCATAATGTGCTCTCCAGTGGCAACCTCAGTTCTGACATTTGAGAGGAAACTGCTGAAATATTTTATGTGGAGAGCTCACTCTGAAATTCTGGAGGACTGTGCCCTCCTTCTGTCTACCTAAGAAGACAATTTTCATAGACATAAACCTCTGCTGTTGTGAAGGTTTTTTCTTGTTATAGTCCTTTCAAAAAAATTACTTGTACTAAAAACTGATGCATTCTGTGAAAGAGAATAGCATTCCATCATCCTCAAGAGACTCATTTCAGCTGGAACTAATCAATAGCATCCAAATATTAACAAATTCCCCTGTATTTATTGTGTTGCAGAGAAAACAGATTGTTCTGGGGTATAGGGTGGTAATATTTCTCTTTGTGTGTACATATATATATATAAAAATATGTGTGTGTATATATATATATATATATATATATAGTATATGTGTATTCTAGGATGCCTTGGGTGCTAAATTACCATTTATACTATTCTAAACAGATAGTGGATTAGTGTCATGTTTCACAGTATATTTAATAATTCTCTTAGTGGGTGAAGAGGAAATAACTTTGATCAGTTTGGCCTGGATATTGAAGTGGAAGGAAGTAAGAGACTTTTCATCCAGTTAGACTAACATCTTAAAAACATGATACAGATAAGGTAGTAATAGAAATGAATCTGTGTACTCAAACATTTGCATGTGCAAAATGAGCTGAATGGCTGTAGAAACTGAGCAGATTCTAGCCTTTGAGGGGCTTGGTTAGAGGAATAACTATCATTTACAAAAACTTCCCCTCTGTTGCTTTCTTTCCTCAAAATGCCTTCTAGTTTACCCCCAAAACAAACAATGTTATAATCATTTTCACCCTTGCTTTTTTAATATTTTAAGGTGTTTCTGAATGAGAGGAGTAGCCAGTAGTAACCAGGTCCTGTAAACAGTCAGATTTTTCACTTTAAGGCTTTCTTTAACCACTTGATCTGCACCCAACCCAAACACTTTTGGTTTGGAATACACAATGAGATGCTGGTTGTGAACTTCCTTTCTGCAACACAGTGATTTGTCCTCTATCTCTTCTTCCTTAAATTTATATTTTTGTTTTCTACTTTATTCTGCATTTCACTCAGATATTTTTCTCTAGCAAAAAAAAAAAAAAAATTAAAAATTGTCTGCCATTCATAGTCCATTCCATTCATCACTGTGAAAAATGTGACAATTTCTCATTCATCACAGACATAGCAAATCACATCTCCAGAGCTTTCTTTGCAATCTAAGTCCCCATTAGTTCTTTTCTTGTGAAAGCAACCCAAGTTGCCTTGGGGAGTATCAAAAAGGCTGTTTAAAGTGTGAGCTTAGCAAGTTTGCAGAAGTGACCTTATTTATGTCCTGCCATTGGCCTTCAGTAAGTTCTAGAATTGATCTGCCTTTTGTGGCTGGCATGGTTTGTACACAGAGATGGGAATTCTCTGCTGTGGTTACAGCCTGCACTGCACAGCTCAGAAGGATGTGTCAGCAGAGGAGGTGAACTCCACTCTGAATTCCACTCTGAATTCCACTCTGAATTCCATTCTGTATTCCTCTCTGAATTCCACTCTGTATTCCTCTCTGAATTCCACTCTGAATTCCACTCTGAATTCCACTCTGAATTCCATTCTGTATTCCTCTCTGAATTCCACTCTGTATTCCTCTCTGAATTCCACTCTGAATTCCACTCTGAATTCCACTCTGTATTCCTCTCTGAATTCCACTCTGAATTCCTCTCTGAATTCCCCTCTAAATTCCTCTCTGAATTCCTCTCTGAATTCCACTCTGAATTCCACTCTGAATTCCATTCCACTCCCTCCTGAGGCACTCTCTGGTGCTGTCTCCCACAGAACATCTTCCTCCCTTCTGCTGGAAACTCACATCCCATCTTGCTCTGGATGTTTCCTTCTCATGTGGCATTTCTGACTATTCCTAACTCATCAATAGCAGTGGAGCCAGGTTTGCCATGGTTCCCTTGCCAAGGCAAGCTATCCTGCCTCTTTTATTTATTAATTTTTACTATATTGCATTCCTAGGGCCATCTTGAATCTTTTACATTAGCCAGCTACATCAAGGTCATCTTCAGCTTTTAGCACTGTATTAATCCAAGATGTATTACTGCAAAAGTCCAGCAAGCTACTTCAAATTTATCTGTAAATCAAATTAGACTCTTTCTTCTTCTTCTTCTTTTTTTTTTTTTTTTTTTTTTTTGGTGTGTCTCCTGGTGCTATTTCACCACCACTTAAACTGGAAAGCAGAAGTGTTATTGCAAATTTCTACACCACAGGCTAAACTTTGGGTTGAATGTCAGCCTATCTGTAGAAGATGTGATAGATTCAGGGGGTTGTTCTGGATTTTGAAATATTTAAATACTCCACAAAACAGTTTGACTTGTCTGCACCAAGTAACAGTGAGGCAGACTGCCAGAGTTGGTTGTACTAATCATTTGTCTCTACAGTTGGTGAGGAAACAAAGACATTCTGCCATATTAATGGGGAAACATCTGCCCTTCCAGGGAGAGAAGTCTGATTAAATAAAGGAGAATAACTTTTATTGTCAGGATAACTTATATTGTCAGCGTGGAGAAGGAGTGCGGGATAATTACTGGGAAATTATAGTCAGGTGTGGGGATTCTGTGACATTTTTGGTCTTCTGTTAATCTGTCCAGTATTAGTGAAAATGTCAGCACAGACAAGCTTAAACTCTCAGAATCAAAGAGATCTGAAATATTCAAAACTCAACCATTTTTAAATCATTTACTGTGATCTTACTATGAGCAGGATTCCCATTAGAAAATGATGAATATCTTTTCTTTCCCTACAGTCACGAGAGGAAAACCTTTTCCTTCACATGCTGTGTTATGCCTGACAAAATGAATTAAATGCATGTTTATGATAATTGTGTTCTTCATTTTACTTAGCAGTGGAGAGGTGATGGAATGAGAAACAAATATTTTGAATAGATGTTTTCATAGAGTAAATGAAAGCAGTACTGAGTGTATGAATAAGCCATGGTAAAAACAGTTCAGACACTTATTTTGGACATGCACAGCATTATTTTGCCTAATATGTACATTAGGTAGGGCTTTTGCTTATATTATGCTCTGAATATGTCATCAAAAAGCCTTTTTCTGAATAAACTTGCTTAAATTATGGATACAAGGACCCAGCATGTTTTAAAATAGGCTTTAAAAATATGTAGAGTGCAAGTGACATTGAAAGACTTTTCATGCACCTATTCATTCAATTTGCTTCATTCATTTTTAAAAGTTGTGGATAAAAATGCTCAGTATAAATCAGTAAAATAGGCAGAGGCTTTGTTTTTCATTTTGTGGGTGGTTTTTCACTCTTATCTTGGAAAAGAGGGAGCCACTGCAGTAATGCAGCTTCCACTCAATGTGGGTATCCATCACCAATTTCCCCACCACCATCAATCAGACTGAGCCCATCACACTGAATTATTGCTATGGAAAAGGGAAGCAGCTTTATAATTGAATATAGGGAGTTTTCTCACTAAATTCTGACCTGTGTGCAAATTTGTGCAGCCTGATTTGAGCACCACTTTGCTGGAGAAGTGTAGTATTTGGTGAACTTTTTAACATGGGCCATGTTTTTAACAGTGTGATTGTAATCATTCAAAAATCTGCCAAGCCTGAAGATAAAAGCTTATCTCATCAGGTTGATAATAGTGTGATTAATGTAAGTAGTAGAAATAATCAGATGTTCAGTATTTGCTGTATGTAGAAAATAAATCATTTTGTGCAAGAGAATTATGGGTGGCAGTTATTGAAAAGTAAAGATTGGTCTAAAATAACAGTTCCAAGTAGTTTATACACAGCTTTTAGCATTCAGCTATGCTTTATTCCTAACAATAACTAAAAAGATGGTTGAGATCCCTTGGTGATTTTTTTCCAAAAAGATATAAAGCCATAGAAATATGCAAGGAAGTGGTTGCATGACAGTGGCTTTGACTGGAAGTCACATTTTCACACTCATCATTTGGAGTCATCCAGCTCTGGGTGGTGTTGAGAAAATAATGTCCAATTATTTCCAAGGCCCAAGTGAAAAAGTTGATTCCCTCCTTCTGTCTCCCCCATCCTGTGGGGTTCTCAGAAATGGGTCCCACTCAGATGAGTCCTTTTTTGCAGGTATCCCCTTAAATTTCTGGGATGTAAGGCATGAAGTGTTTCTTAGCTATGACACCTTCACACCAGATTTCAGAGCTCTGTGTTTAAACATTCAGATCCATTTTGCTGCTCTGGCTGATAAACCTTTATTCACTCAAAAGACCTCTCACAATTGGTTTTCCCCTTGACATGAAATAATGATATGATAAAATTACTTAAAAGCAATCTGGGCCATTAAACTTTAGCCATTTCCATTAATGCATTCTAGATATGGACTGCATTTGTTGTTCTGTACATTTTTGGCTTGTGCTTGTGGAATTAGAAGAAAAGTTCCCAGTCTCTCATTTCCACAGCAGTCTGAGGTGTTTTAATTGCTTTACTTGGTTTGTTCTGCTGGGGTTCTCCACTGCTGCAGCCATTTAAGCAGTCTGAGACCAATTGCCTATAATCTGACACAGAAGAAAAGCAGATTAAAATGTCTTTTTTACTAGCTCAGAGATCAGCCAAAACAGAATGGGGGTTGTGAAATTATTTTTGTGCAATCATTTGTTATGAATTCAGATAAATAATTACCTACATCCCTGTTAATGAGCAAGCTAGAGAGATTCTTAATTTCCAATAGCATGTTTTGCCCCTTCATATGGGAAATTCAGTATGAATATAGATATGTACATATACTGCTGAACAAGCTTAGATAGTATTAATTATATATTCAAAATAAAATTAAAATTTCTTTCACACAAATGTTTTGTGTTTTGATCCTGAGGGAATCTGAACACAAACAGAGATGATCATGCAGCTATACACAGTCAACCTAAAAGCTGACAGAATAATTCATGCATGTATGAGGTACCATATAATATAAAAATCTCAATGAAACTCTGTTTTTTTATGACCCACCTATATATGCTGAATTACTGATCTGTAATAATTTTGCTGCTCCACAATAAATTGCTACCATAGAAACCTCATAGTGCTGTGGAACAGCATCCTCTCAGATCTCAGCCAAAACCACTCCTCCAGTTACAGATAATTGAAGATAATTTAACAAAAAGTTTGGGGAAAGCAGCAAAGTCCATCCATTTCTTTATTCTTTCAGGGGTTTTCCTTACTGTTCATTGCAGTATTAAAGTGATGTTAAGTTACACAATTTGTAGCTTTGTTATCATATTTATTTAACTTATAGAGGGCATTAATTATGGTCCAGAAGTCCAGCTGGGAGCATCCCAGTGGGCAGGAAAAGGGAGATGCTGTTTTTGGAAGTGAGCACCAGTAATCCGAGAAGTGCTAAAAGGTGTGGTTTGAGCAATCCCTTAAGGATTTTCTCACCTTCCCACATGCATTAAATTTCAGTTGTTACCTCGCTCTGGATGGCTGTTACAGTAAGCATTAAAGTTAATGATTCTTCTTGAAAATGGAGCTTTTTCCATTCATGGGAGCTATTTTTTCCTCAAAAAAAAAAAAAAAAAAGAAAAATTTTAAAAAAATTGATGCTGGTGATGGCAGAGCCACCTGAACCAAAATGCTGGTCCAGAATATTTTTCACAGATGCCAGGGGCTCTCTTCATGAATCTGTATTTTGTCAAGTTTTTGATTTCTTGGCCATTTCTGGGACTATTCAGCATCTAATATGAAATGTGTGGTACATTTTGAAGATGAAATATTTCTTTCACTGGCTTTTAGAAGAGACCCTAGGAGGAGGAGGGGGGGATATTTTGAACCAGTTTTCTTGAAGTGATTTGCATTTACAAATTGTACCAAATTTCCAAGGAGTTCATCTGTAATTTGTACACATCTAAAGGAACTGATTGTATTTACAAGTGCTGAGTATCTTAAAAGCAATGAAACATGATGGCTACTTCAGACCGCCATTTTTTCAGTATCTTCATTAGAAAAATTGACTAATTATCTCCTGTGAACATTAGGTCACTCTAGCAGATCCTGACTAACAGGTGGATTTTAATTTTTGGTCTAATTTACAGCATGTTCAGCCTTTGATGGTGCTTTAAATAAACAATAATTATGTATTTGAAAATCCATTAGGAGCTGAAGTGTCCTTCTTAACACAGTCTTATCAAAAGGAAAACCAAAATAAGTCTTTATATTATTTTTAAATGGCAAACTCTTCCTAATGAATTTGCTTTGTATCTAAAGTGACTCTGAAATATGATTCTTAAAAAAAATATGTTCACCTCTACTTTGAATCTGCTGTGGTAAGAAAAAACCAAACACAAACTTTCCTTATGCTTTCCTGATTTTATGCAAGTTACTCTTTGCATTTCCTTGAAGTTGCAGATCCTTCAGGTAAACTCTGCTCCTCCCTTTTGATACCTCACCTGCACCAAGCAGTCCTTTAACTTTTGATGTCAGATGTGACATGAGTTGAACCCTGTAAGGACAGAGGCACAAAATAATGCCAAGTGAGCTGAAGCAATCTCTAGTTTCCATAGGTGAGAGGGTGTTCCCTTGTGCTTCTCATGTTTCCTTCTGGTTCTGCCTTCCACTGTACACATTCTTTTCATTGCTCACAGGTGCCAAACCTCTTTTGGATGCTCTTTCCCACACATCCTACCTGGAAATGAGATACCTGCATTTTTATTCTGTCAAGACAAGCAGGGGAATGTTCAGTGGTCACTAAACTGGCCATGCCAAAATGATTGTGATGCTGTCAACACTTCTTACTATATTTTATAAGCCCTTTGCTGTCATGCTGATAATGAAATTATTTTTTAAATAATCACAGTGGAGGCTGAAGAAGAAATGGCAAAATTTGGCAATATGTCATATATACTTACACCTGTGTGCAGCAGCCTTTGTGCCTACTCTCCTGCTCAGTTTTTCTTTATTTTCAAGTGTTAGTGGGATAAGAGGAGTGAGGACACACTCTTAAAGGGCCAGCAGGGAGTTGTCATGCCCACACATAGTGCTGCTGATCCTACTTCATCCCTCTAACTGCTGTATTTTCATTATGAGCTTGGATTCTGTTTCCCTCTTTCTTACAAGGATGTTACAGTTCTTTATTCTTCGCTGACAGCTGGCAACAGGTAATGCTGGCTGTTATTTTGTTCAGCCTAGTCAAGCACATTCATTTCCAAGTATAACCATGTTTTGTTTGCTGTATTTTGTTCTTGGGGTGGTTGAATGCCATCCTTGGAAAGATGTGCATTGAGCTACCATTGAATAAGTGCCTTGCCTTCGGCATTCATGAGTAAATTCTGTAGTTTTTGTTTCAAGCCTTTGACATGTCATCAAGTGTAAATCTATTCTAATGCCAAAATCCCTCTTGATGTCTGGTGCCAATCAGTAGCTTTTCATCTTGAAAAAAGGTAGTGAATAATTTGCCCTGTGGATATTCCACAGACACCATATATGGCAAGAAGCAAAGAGAGGGGAATCCCATACCCATTTTTTAAATTCAAATAATCATGTTCAACCAGTTTGCTTTCCTAAATACCATTGGTAGTCTGGTACATTTTCTCGCTTTCAAGTGAATATTGAATACTTGTCTAATTTGCATTTTTTCGATGTGTGGAAACAATATGCTCTTTCTGTTGCTGTATTTTATTTCATGAGCAGTAGCCAACATGCTGTAATATGTGAATTATATTACATTTGTTATTTTAATAGGAAGGTCAAATCTTTTACCTCCTTCAGCTTCATTAGTGTTTCTTTATTAAAATAAAAACAAAACAAAAAAAAAAAAAAGGAGACCGAAAAGGCATTTGCTATATAGGAAGGTCAACATTTTCTTTGTGAACACAGTTTGTACCCATGATTTTGAATTTCAATGAACTGTAAGCCCTAAGAGTGTTGAATTAAAGGCATAAAACACTGTAGTTCACTCAAGAGCTCAAAAGTATGTAATTTCTTTCCTTAGAAAGGAAGCCTACTGAAAACCTAATGAATGTGTTTATATACTTGAATGGCACTCATATAGTTTATACTCAGAAGAAAGGAGCGAGTAGAGCTTTGTATTTAACTTCTTTTCAGCCTGAAATATTACAGGATTTTAGAGTGCAGAAACTATTGTGATTACTTAATCTGACCCCCTGTGCAATGCAGGTCATGATACTTTGCACAGTAATCCCTGCACTAGGGCAGATAAATCCTTTATCAGTGGGCAACATCTTGTTCTGAATTTGATTGGTTTAAGCTGCCACCTTATCCTAAATCTCATATTGGTAACATTAATAATAGCAATACTGTGAGGTATTTTCCTTATAATTTGTAATAATAATGTTGAATCCTACACCCCAAGTTAGTCAGAATTCTTGCATGTCTTAATTAAACTCTAAGATACCATTATTTTAAAATGACAAGTCATGTATAAAATTTCCAATGTAGTTAATCAGGAGCAGAATTTCAACTCATAATCTTCTGCTTTAACTAATAAATCATAAAAACACTCATTAGTTGAGTCACTAACCAGTGATGATTTTAGGCTGAAAAAATCTAATCATAATTAGGGGAAGTTAATTTTGTCAGGTTTAAGAATTGCTTGAAATGACAGTGAACCCACACTGATATTTTAAAGATATTTGCTATTTTAGATCAGTGGCTTAAGCTCCCTTTCAGAAATCCTGGGGAATCCTGCTGTGCATGTAGGGACTGGTTCCATGCCTGAGACATCCCAAAGAACTTGAACAACTGTGTTTATGCAGGAGATCATCCATGGTTTATTTCATGCTTTCAGGAATGAAACACAACAGCTGCCCAAGCCCTCAGAACTGAAAGTTTACTTTGGAAAAATGTAAAAAATATTTTATCCCAATAGAATATCTGTTGTCATTAAATTAGGAAAATATTAATTATTTATCAGGGGCAGGGTTTTGTTAGGTCAGGGTTCACAGCTGACACCTTCAGAACCAGACTCTGATTCCCTGTGACAGCTGAACTCTGAGTCTTGTCTCTCATCTAAAGTTCCCACAGCAGGACAGATGATCTGACCCCTAACTACCAAAAGTAGCCAATATTCCATTTTCCACTGGGTTTTCTCCCTTGTGCTAAATTTTGTGAGCACACCTGCTCTCAGTTAATGTCAGGATACTGCCAGTGCTTGGTACAGCCTTGGTGTCTGTAGAGACAAACCTGGACTTAGCCATGGGGCTCAGTGACTGCAGCAGAAATGGAAGATATTGGAAAAAATGGAAAATATACAAATCTGATCTCTCCAGGAATAATTCAGTGCTAGGGCTTTACGGGGAGCAACGTGCAGCATCTCTCTGCACTCAAATATTTCCCATCATGCTACTTTTTATGTCTGTAGTGGTGGTTCTCATGGTGTGGGCAGCCAGGGGCTGATGACAGGCACCCATAAATACACAAATACAACAAGCAGTTGATCTTTGCTCCTTGCAGGCACCTGGCAGAGAATGAACACATAACACTCAGCTACAAATAAAATAAGGAGTCAACACCAAATGCAATATTAATGACATTACTTATGTTTTGTTTGGTTTATTTGGAGGAAGAGGAGCTTAAAATATGAGCTAAATGAAGACAAAGCCGGAAAAAAACACTGAGCACAAGAGGATGTTGAAAGTGGGATAACAGGGAGGATCACATAGGTGGGAAGTGAAAATGAGGTGGAGATTGAGAAAGAAAGAAGGCTGGAACAAACTGCACAAGGCACAGAAATCCTGGCCAAGCTTATTGGAAGTTTTCTTATTTGAATCTCCCCCTTTGGCTGCTTCTGCTGGGGTCTAGCTCAGTCTGGCTGATTTGTTCTCTTTTTGCTCTCTTCTTGGGTGGGATGTGCACTTATGTGAGTCTAGAAAAAGAGTCTCTGGTTTGGCTGCTTCCACTAAAATCCAGCTTCTCATTTCTGATAAAGGCTTTGCAAATTCTGAATAGATTTAGATTTAGATTTAATATAAATATATTATAATTAAATGTATTAAATATATTATTATGGAATATATATTATATAAATATATTTATCTTCTTTTTTTTTTTTTTTTGGGGTGTGGCTAGGAAGCATTACCACATCTCTGCTTGGTTTGCAGCCTCCAGAGCTCTCCATACACCAAAGAATTCAGTTTGGGCTCTGTACCCAAAATTGTGTCTGTCATGTCTAGTGAAAGTGAAGTGGGAGAGTATCAAATGCACTGAGGATTAGACTTGTTACCCTGGAGATTTATTTGGCAATGAATCATTTATTTACTGCTGTGTTAAAATTACAGCTGAATCTTGATTGAGGCTGTGCCTAACTTTCCATTCTTGTGGCAAGCTACTGAAAATATCATGGCAAGGCAAATATGGTATGAAATTAATTCCTCCAACTGCTTTTAGACCTGTAAATCAGGGATATTTCATACCTATGTTAACAGCATGTTAAACTGGCTTTTCTGTTTAACCTGCTAAATTTTTGTGTGCTGTTTTCTTTCTGGCAAAATCTATTGCAGAATTGTTCAGCCACCCTTCCTCTGTGGTAACTTTGATTGGGATCTTGGCTTCCAGAAACTTCTGCTTTAAAAGTTTGAACTGTAAAAAGTTTGAAAAGATTGAGCTGTAGAAGGTGACTTCAGTGAAGACAGACCTACAACTTTTACACTCCAGACCTCAAGCATGCCACCAGTAGCTAAAATGCTGGATGATTTTAGCTTTATCATCTACTTTCAAAAATCCACATTTTAGCTTTATCATCCACTATCAAAAATCAGGGGGAGTTAGACTGGGCAGAAGTCTGGTTTTCTTTGTCTGGATTTCTGCCAATGTTTTGATAGGAGCATCCAGGAGATCTGAAATCACAGCACTGGGGGAAATGGAGTTTCTGAATTGTGGCTGAGAACCTCAGTTATTGGGTCACTCTCTGTTGGGATAATGCATGGGGTAGATTTATTGGAGAGCAATGTGGGTGATGGTGACTAGGAACCAAACCAGGAGAATAAATTTTTTAAAATAAGAAAAGGTGAAGGTGTCTGAGATGAGCCTGAGGCGTAAGTAGAGAATGTAGGAAGAAGAGAATATCCTGAAGTTAATGGTTTTGCAGTGGAAAGTTAGATTGTGAACAGCAGGAATTATGTTAGGAATACACTGTTAGATTTCCTTGGTCTCAAACATTTCTGTGCTGTTTTACAAGGCTGAATTAAATGTAAATATATATTCATCCTCTAGTTCTCACCATCATATAAAATACCTTCATAAATAAAAGCCAAGTAATTCCTTTTTTAAAAACTTAGTTTTAGCACTTGATTCATCAAATGGATCTCCTGCCCTGAGTCCAAAGATCAGATTTGGGCTCCCAAGATGCAAATTCCCACTTGCAGGCAGGCTTGGCTTCTCAAAGTGACTGTGATGGAGCCAGTGAAACTGGGCATGGCCATGTCTGAAATGTGCCTGCAAGTGTTTTGTTTGGATCCTTCCATTTTTCCCTGCCCTGCTGCAGGAAAAGAACATCCTGAGAGCCCACAGCCTCCAGGAACACCGAGCTGCTGCTGCTGCTGCTAAAAACAATCCCAGGCAATGGTTGCTGGGCAATCAGCCACCAGGTAAACTGAGATCCCTTGGCTTTCCCATACTTACCTTGATTAATGATTTAGCTAGTCATAAAATACAGTGTTCTTTTCTAGTTTAGATAGAATGCCTAATGTTTTCTCAGGGGAAATAAAACTATGTGTCATCTGTAAAAGCCTTCCTTCTGGTTCAAATAGGCTGAAGTTAATTTTCTAAATACAATCAGTTTGATATAAATCTCTAGCATGTTTTAATGGCAAAACCCTTTACATTTAGCATGACAAATAAAACAAAGTACCAAAGCTGACATAATTTTTAGTGTCATGTAATTTTTACGTGACACTATGTTTTTTTTAAAAGAAACAAGTTCCCTTCTTGTCAATTGTTTGTTTGCAGTGATAGTGAGATCTGATCCAGATTTGGTCAGCTTTCCATGTGCCTGCAATGATTGGCTCTGAGAGTTAAAACTCTACTGAAAAAATCCAAACTATCATGTTATAGGAAATACTTCTCAAAATTCTTTTATTCTTTGGTTTAGTCACACAGTGTCTAATAAAATATTTTTAATAGCAAAAGATGGAGCAGGTTTTTTCCAACTGAGCAGAAACATTCTCTCAAAACAAATATCAATGTGCCATTTGAACAAATCCCACTTGAACAGCCAAAACTATCTTCACCAAGTTCTATAAATATACTAAGAAACAGGAGAATGGCAACCACATACAAATTGCCTTCAAAGTGTCCATGTAAATTTTCCCACAAAAATATGAAAGTGACATTCATTCACAATGTCAGAAGAATATTATTTTTATGCTTTGGTTCTACAGGCTTAACACATGCTCTAACTTCTTTGTGATTTGTTCTGTCTTAGGGCTATTTTCAGTGTAATCTTTTTATGGGGTTGTATTCTGTACAAAAATATAGTTTTCTTGACATAAAGCATATGCTCATAGGACCATAAAAATGCTCCTTCTTTTGGGTGCCCAGGACCAATTTATAATGTCTAAAGGATTAATTGAGAAAAAAAAATATTTCTAAGTTAGAAAAACAGACTGAAAGTTACCTCTTTTTAAAAATTATTCTTTCTTGTCAAGACCAAGAACAAGGTTTAGTCAGTCAGTTTAGCTTGCTAAATTTGGCTGGATGCATTTGTGGCATTGCAGTGCTGCACCTGCACAATTCAAACAGATATGTGCATATATGTGTCTGTGTATATAATATACAAATAAATATTTATATGTATAAATATATAAAATGTATAAATATATAAAAATATGCATATATATAAATAATATCTATATATATAATATTTACATATATATAATATATATATATATATATATATATATATATATATAAGATATATTAAAACTCTTTTACAACCTTTACAGTAAAAAGATTGGCCACTCTAAATCATTCAATTTTAGGTCTCCTGCAGCTTGCTTATCTACTTCCTGAAAAAAAACGTGAGACTATTTGCAAACACTTTCAAGGCAAAATCTTTTCTGTGAAATAATTTGGATGGTATGCTGAAGAAGGAGAAAATGAGAAATAACAAAAATCAAATAGGCAATTATTTTTTTAAAATTCCTTTTTTTTTCCCCACAGTTAAGCACTGCTATCACTAATAAGTTAAAAATCCTTAATGATTGATTTGCTCAACCCTATACAGAGAGCAGATATTTACTGAACATGTTAAAAACCAATGTTGTGGAAATGCTTGAGAGCATTCAGACAAGTAGCAGTAGTGGAGAGTTTGAAGGCCAGTGAAGAGCAATTCCTTTTCATCACAGATGAAGTTCTGTCTTTGACTTTCCATTGTAAAGCACTGAAGACCTGAAGAAACACATATTTTAATATTATATAGTGGCCCCATAATTTCATATAAGCAGTTTTTCATGTGACATTTGGCATCAAAGAAAATCCATTAATAGCCTAGGCAGCAGATTCTTCTTATGGTTGAAAGTTTTCACTTCCTCCATGATTAACCAAAGCAGCTGGCCAAGATTGCTCCAGATGAAAGGGAAAGTCAGTAAAGAAGTCAAGAGCTCCTCAATAATCTTGTCTCATCAATTAAAAAGTGACATGGTATCTGCTTCAATTCTGCTTTCCAGAGGAAAAAAAGAAGAAGCTGTGCCTTCTTTCTAAATACACTGGGCTTGGTTTGCACCAAAGGAACTCCTGAATTCTTTGCTCTTTACTTCTTGGGGCAGCACATTGAGAGCACTCCTCTATCTACATGCTCACCCTGTAAAGGAGAGTGTTATTTAATGAATACTTTATTCAATGAACTTGATCTAAGTGATACCTTAAGGAGCTGGAACAGAGGCTGGATGGAGTTTGGAGGAATAAAGTGGATATTTATTGAAGAGCCTTCAAAGGCCACACCTGGCAGCACCAGAGCCACAGCCATGGCTCTGCCTCGATGCCTCCTAGATGGGAGCAAAAGAGGGCTTGGCCATGAGATCTCACATTTTTATAAGTTCTGCTCCATTCCCACCTTGCAGTTCATTGTCCCATCCCAGCTTTAGCCCAGGCACTCCCACCCTGCTTGTTTTTCTCTCTCCAGCCCACGGGGTTTGTGCTCTTGGGCTGAGATTTGGATCATTTGTCCTTGGTGCCCAGCTGGAGCAGGAATTGTTTTGTCTCCCTGCTCTGTGCACAGAGCTCACCATCCCCTCATGTGAAGCTCAGACCCACCCACTAAAGCAGCACAGAATGTGAAAATTATAAAAAGCTGAAACCTGAGGTACCATAAGAAACAGACAACAAAACCTCTGCTGAGCTGTGTGGAATTAAGGGCCAGGTCCTTACATCCAAGAAACTGCAGAGAAATCAAATTTACTCTTCTTTAGCTGTGGAGTCAGAGCAGTGAAGCTGCAGGACCTGTTTCATGCTATCTCAAGGATTCTTGCATGCAGTTTCCTAGAAGTAAGGCTTGCTGTGCACCATTTGCTGTCAGGAGGTTTTTCCTGGTGGCTGGAGGAGCCACCCCTCCTTCTGCTGCCTGTTTGGGGATCCACAGCCTCAGGGTTTTGCCACAAGCATATGATGCTCCCAGTGGGAGTGCTGCTGTCCCAGGAGGAATTTGGCCTCAGTGCCATTTCCATTGGCATCCTGCTCTAAAGGTGGCTCCCAGGTTGGGCAGCAGAACCAGAATTACAGGAGGATAATATAAAAAAATAATCTAAAACCTACAAGGTCAGTAGCTTACTTTTCTGGGTTCCTGTTCAGCACAAGTTGAACAGACTGAAATGAAGCTTTTGCAGGGCAGGTTAGGTGGAGTTAGCTGGCAGTTCCTGTGCTGAAGTTGTCCAGCAGTTTATCTGAGAGCATCCTGGTTCTAGCTCTTGTAAAGAGCCAGTATTTGAGTCATCAGCTCCAGAATCCCCTCAGCCCAGAGGAAAAGTTTGAAACTGGGCACAGAATGCTGTCAGGTGGCCAAAGCTGATTGTGAAAATCATTCCTGTTGAGCTGCAAGCTTATGAACTTGTGTGTCAGCAGCAGCAGCAAGAGCCTGGCATCTGAACTCTTGAATGATTTCATCTGCTCAGAGCCTGGCCCCTTGTGTACCTTCAACAACTTCTGCTTTTTTTGTCAACATAACATTTATAACATGTCAAGTTAGTAAATGTTAGGTAAAAGTTTGGTTTTTAGGGTATATTTATTTGCAAGTTGGTTTTTAGGGTTTATTTATTTGTCAGAGAGTTCAGACTTATAAGTCTTTTCAAATAATTTGGATTTTATTCTCAGTGTAGTAACAATTATAAGTATTTTCAAATAGTTTGGATTTTATTTTTAGAGGAACAGTTTATAAACAAAGAGAAAGCATACCATAAATTCAACTCCTACATATGCAGTACTGAAATTGTCTGCTTGCAGAGGTTTTATCTAGTTTAAATCTCCTCAAAAATGTCTTGAAATTCTGCAAATGAAACGGCATTATTTAACAATAATTAAATCATAACAAGGAAAATCATCTTAAATAATAACATTCATGTTCACAGTCAGTGAATAATGGTATCTCCAAGTGGTTTCTTACACAGAAAGCATTTTCTACACTCCTTAGTATCAAAAAACACTTAAAGTATTGATCTGATTTGATACACAGGCCATAAAATACCCCACAGCTCTGTTCCTCAAATTTCCTAATAATTGTTTTAATCGTGTCCATCTTTTCTTTTTTCTTACATGTCATACTTGAAAAACAAAAAAGCAAATGGAACCAAGCCCTTACCTCCAGCATAAATGGGTATTATTGTTCTTGTCTGCTGATAAATATGAGAAATTAATCACTTCCTCCCTTCATTAAGGTGACTTCCAAGTAATTGCTTGGCAGAAATTTATGTGCAGGGTGAAGGCCATAAGCTGACTTTGTGTCATACAGATTAGGTGCTTCCTGGAAAAAGAGAGAAATATCTGCATTTATCTTTATTTTGTGGGTATTTATCTTTATTTTTTTGGGTGATTTATACAAACCCATATTTTAATGCATGCACATGAAAGTTATTCAATTGGACAAAACAATGCTAAAGTCATTTTGATTAGCAACAGAGACCATATTATCATTTCTGTTGCTCTTCATTTTGTTTCAGAGAGACAAATCAGGTGTTTGTGTCCACTTTTAATGAGACAGATATCTTAATTTCACCACCCTTTATGTAATCTCCAAATCTTTTTTTTTTTTTTTTTTTGCCTTTCTTGTTTGAACAAATAAAAAAATAACTTCATGAAGTAACCCACCTACCTGGTAGACTTCAGTTTCATTTCTTTTGCTTGCCTTGGTTTTTTGTGGAGTGGAATAATTCCATTTTCTCCATTCAAATTTCTGTGCAGGATCTCTCAACATGACCCTGAGAGGCTTCTTTACCTTGAAAGAAAATAAATCAGTGGAAGGCTGGTCTAGAAAACCTGGGCTGCCAGTTCAGCTTCCAGGGAAAGCCTCAGGAATAAAGGGTGCATGAAGGCAGCTGCTGAGAGATTCATGCCTCACAAAATAGTATTAACCTGGGTGGGGGTGAAAAAGAGTGAGGGATAGCTCAGAAATTTCTATTTCACTTTCCAAAGTGTGTATTTGGCCTTCAGGCTCAGATAGTTTGTCCTGCAGATGGAGGATTTGTCTTCCTGCCTCTTGTTTAGCGATGAAAAGAGGCTGTCTAACCTTTCTGGCTGAAAGAAGGAAAAACTTGTGAGTTCCTTTTTCTTCTTAACAATTTTAAGATCTCTTTTTTAGCAGGAAATGTGTTTTCATGAATTAGTATCAATTTTTTTTATGTCATTGCATATAGAAATGCACAGATACCATTTTGATGGTGGAGGCCCAGCTGAGGAGCCCATGGGAGTGTGCTCCTCAGCTGGGCCTCCACCATCAAAGATTATACAATAATTTTGTATTATTATTATTTTTTCAGCTGGGCCTTAGATTATACAATAATTTTGTATTATTATTATTTTTTTTATTTATTTTTATTTTTATTTTATTATTTTGCTCCAAGAGGACAAGGCTTGGAACAAAATAATAAAAATAAAAATAAAAGAAAAAAGAAAAAATAATAATAATACAAAATTATTGTATAATCTAAGTATTTAATAATAATTTATAATTCTTATAAACTATATACTACAATATATAATATAAATATACTATAATTTATTATATTTAATAATATAATATAATAGAATATGATTACATTACATTATATTATATTATATTATATTATATTATATGATATTATATTATATTATATTATATTATATTATATTATATTATATTATATTATATTATATTATATTATATTATATTATATTATATTATATTATGGAATTATTATTTTAAAATGTTTCTTTATTCCAAGGAGAAGAACAGCTTTCTCTCCAAAGCTCCTGTCTTTTCCTGAGCATTTGCAGAGAAGCAAATTCCTGGTACATTAATGCACAAGAATCATCTTCCCAAACAGTTCCACCTCTTAAAATAAACTCTGTGTTATTTAATAAGTTTATGCATGAGAACAGATAAATTTGCAATCCAAGTATTGTAATATCTTTTAAATGCCTTAAAAAGCCTTTTCTGAGCTAGGGGGAAAGGCATAGGTGCTGATTTTAGCTTTTTTTTTTAATGATTGTTGTTTATTTTCCTTTTTTTCCTCTTCATGGTAGTTTCCTTTTCTTACCTAAAAGCCCAGTATCTCCAGGTATTTTTGTGTTTTCAGGTGCTCTGTGAAGGTGGATTTTTTTGGAGAAAGAAGGCTCTTTGACCTGTCAGGCTTCATGTTCCCTGTCACATCCTATAGATACCTATGGACATGTCAGAATAATCCTTGAGCTCCCAACATGGCACTGACATGGCCAAGCACAACTTCTCATCTTGTACATCTCCTTCAGTTTAGTCAGTGGCTTTTTTCTGGAACCAAGGATTATTTTCATTAGGGGTTTAAAATTTAAAACCTGTCCAGTGTCAGTGTCTGTTTTTAAATGAGTGTTCATTGCCATCACTGAGTTAGTCACTGACCTTGAAAATGCAAAGAAGAGTGCCTAATTTGAAAATTACTGTATAATTGTTTGCTGCTAATGGAAATGCACAAGTCTTGAGCACAATTACTTTGCTTTTCTTTTTTCCTTTCATTTCTTATGACTCCTGGAGAAGTGTAGGTCAAGAATGAGATGTTTGATCAAAATATGGTGTTGACTAATTTAAAAGAATGAAGTCTGCAGTGCATTTGGGAGGGTTTTTTTGGCTAGCCAAGCAATAATTGAGTGTTTTTGCAATGATTGTTTCCTAATGTGTTGTCCATAACTTGGACTTGTCTGGTGTCTTTGGAAATTCTTCTCTCCTTAACACACTGGAGAAAAAGGAGAGATAATGGCCCAAGGTAAACACGTGAAAACTTCTCAGGGTAGGATCTCCAGCATTTGGCAGTGCATGCCCTACTTAGCAATGTCTCACTGCCTGTGTGATAAGATTGTTTTAGGCTCTTCATGACTCACTACTCACTTTTTCAAAGCTTCAGATATTTGTGTTCTACCAAGAGGGAGGAAAAGTCTGACATAATTAGCTCTGTTTACTTGATTAAGAATTTTATTCATATACCAAGTGAAAAGTTCTGTTTACTTTAATAACTTTACCTGTGTGCTAAATGTAAGCATTTCCCCTCAGATGACATAGCCAGAGCAAGGGACTTCCTTTTTCATGTCCAGTTCATTTAAATTCTATTAAAAAGAATGTTCTTTTTCCAGAAGTCACTCCAACTCTTCCTTATTTCAGTTCCTAATGGGAAAGCACTGCATAGCACTGGTGTCTGTGCCCTGAGTAGCATAATTGCTTTTAGTAGGTTGGAATTTCTTACCTGAACTCAGCTATTTAATGAGAGTTGTGCCAAGGCTTGTAAGGAAGTTCAGGTCTGCAATGCAAAGCAGGAAGATGGGGGAAGGACTGGATTTCTGATGCTTAGTTGGAAGGTTCACTTTTGAACCTGACACTCTGTACATTACCTGGCTGTTGTTTTTAAAATGGCAGATTTTTGGCAGCTCCATGGTTTTTCTGAGGCCACAGCATGTAACTGTAACAGAGAGGGAATGATTCCTTCAGAAGTAGGCACTTCTATTAAACTCAAATGAAATAAACAAGCTATTGCTTCACTAAAACTGGGTTAGACTCCAAAATCAGGCTCTCAATAACTATGTGGTGCCCATGAAAATATTCTTCTGTACTGTTTATATTATGTTGGAGTTGATATGTTCTTGAATGCAGTCCAATCCCTTCAGCAAAGGTGTTTTCCTTGTATACCTTTGGGTGCAAGCTGTGTTTTCCCAGAGTAATTCATCCAGCTTGTAATAATAAAATGTCTTCATAGAACTTACAGAGCTACCTTTAAAAATATACATTTTAAAAAATATAATGAAATATAAATAAATTAATAAAAATAAAAGTGTAAAATTTAGGTCTTGGCATTCCCCAAGCAGATTTTTTTGTAGGGTTGCAAAGAGAATAGAAATATGTGCTGGAATTGTGGCAGAGTTTCTCTGAGTTGTACTGTACATGCACAGGAGGTTACCCACAGACCTTTAGGATCTTACCTGTTGTGCACTGTAATTGTGCTGTGGTTAGCTCATATCAAGCTTCAATTAGACAAGAATGTGAAAGGACCATTTAATTAGTTGGTAAATATCTGTGGCTGGAAGTTGACAACCTGGAAAGTTGTGGGCTTTGGCAGCTGCTATCCCACACAAGTCCTGTCAGGCAGGATGTGCCACTGGATGTTGTGCAAGACCTCACCTCAAACTGGAGCACTTCAGAGTAAATGGCTGTAATTTGGAGTCTCATTAATGATATGGTGGCAAGAACAGTGGAGTTTTTTTTTTTAGTAAGGGGAAAAAAAAATTATGAAAGTCTTAAGTAACGAGCAGCCTGTGTCATCTGTGTCATATTATGTAACATGTTGTCAAAATGTCATTTTGCCCTGCTTATGATGTGAGATATGCTTAAGACTTAATCACCCAAAGTTGTTAAGTAGAAATTAATTTAAAGTGTGTAATGATGTGTTTCTTAGAAATAATTGGTGGGATTAAAAATACAGCTTTAATAACACAACAGCATCAAAAAGTTTTTCATTCACTTTCCTTCTTCTTTTAATTAAAAATATTAGGTTGAAGAGGACATTGAATTGTTTAGATAATTACATTTTCCTTCTTAAAAAATGCTAGTGCCCTCCTCTTTGCCATCCTGCATGCACACAATTGCACTCTTATGGAATAAAGTTAGAAACACACAGGAAAATCCTCAGAAGTGAGGATTTTAATAGCAGGTCTTGGTTCTTCAATCTGTGCTTTCTCAGTTCATGAGTGGTGGGAACTCCCTTAGGTAAAATTTTGTAAAACAAGCATTGACTGTAACTGTCTTTTCCTTTTTTGGTTTCTATTTGCTGAAGAGCTGCTGTGCTATCTGTTTAAAGACAGATGCTGTAAGAGTCATGTTGAATGCTGAAATGTATTGTCACTGTGCTTTGTGGTTTCCCCATGACAGGTTATGGTTGTGGATCTGCTTTTTTGGGCTTTTTACTCCTGTGGAGATGCCTTCACCTCACAGGCTTTGCATTCAGAGTGTTGCACCTTTAGTAAAGGCACTTTTGGGGCGCTGATCTCTCTCTCTAGGGAGGATTTTTCCCCTGTATTCCATATCCTTGGCGCACAGCCTTGTGTGCTGCAAGGCAGGTTGGAGAGGTGCTGGGGGTGCTCAGGAGGAGCCTGACTGCTCTGGGGAGGGGTGCACTCAGATTTAAGAGCTGGAAAATGGTTAGAGCTGCCAGTGGGTGACACCACAGGACATCTCTGATGTCTCTGATCTCACACCAAAATCCTCCTGTCCTGGCAGAGAACTCTGCCATGGCCACAGCTCTGTGGGACTGAGGATTCATCCTTCTCACCCAACAATTCATCCTTCTCACCCAACAATTGTGACTCTTACTGCTCCCAGAATGGGAGGAAGAAAGGAAGCAGAGGAGGAAGAGGCAAGGCTGAAATTGCTCAAAACTCTCTGTTATTTATGGAGGTGATGTCTCAGGTTTCAGCTTTTCTATGTTTCACATTCTGTGCTGCTTTAGTGGGTGGGTCTGAGCTTCACATGAGGGGATGGTGAGCTCTGTGCACAGAGCAGGGAGACAAAACAATTCCTGCTCCAGCTGGGCACCAAGGACAAATGATCCAAATCTCAGGCCAAGAGCACAAACCCCGTGGGCTGGAGAGAGAAAAACAAGCAGGGTGGGACTGCCTGGGCTAAAGCTGGGATGGGACAATGAACTGCAAGGTGCAAATGGAGCAGAGCTGATCCCAGGGAGAGACCCCGGGAGCGCTCGTGCATTTTGGGGCCATTTTGGTTCATCTTGGGTGCAGCCCTGGCTGGGCTCTGGTGCTGCCCAAGGTGGGTCCATGGAGGAGATCCTTGGAATCAATCCCTGCTCTTTTCTTTAGCTCTGTCCAGCCTCTGCTCTAGGGCAGCCTGCACAAGGCATCAGAGGTACTCAGATTATTAGGATTTTGAACTTGGGGCACACAGGCATCCTTCACTGGTGTGATTTTTAATTTTTTTTCCCCTGATAGATAAGGACAGGGCAGAGATTTGATGCTCTCTTCCCCATCCCACCCCCTGTGCAGAGGCTGGGGGACAGGAATAGTTGGCTGTTTTCCTTCTGTGTCTCAAAGGATATTTTAGGGAGAATGTAGCATCAAGTGAGATAAACCAGTAATACATTTAAAAAGGACTGAGAGGTTAATGATTGGAATGAAAGTGGTACATACAGAATTTAGCTTTACAGTGAAAAGAGTGGATCATCACCCCTGTTCTTGGGGAAAGTACTCTGTTAGAGCTAAAGAAACTCTTTTGAAGAATCAACAGAAACAAAAAGCTGAGGCCCAGCCCAGTAGCCATGGAGTGTAGCTCATGGAAGCAAAATGCAGGAGATTGATTTCTTTTACACCTCTGAAGAAAACCTGACAAATACTATGCACCAGCAATCAAGCAAAAACCACATCATTTGGCAGATGCAGAGGAAGAAAAAACCTTTCCTTCATTTATTCTTGCAGCTGAAATGAGGAGTTGGTTCATGAGCTTATTTCAAGACTTCTAGTTCTCTGCTGCCATAACAAAATCTAGGTCTTGCTTCTAATGAAATTGGCAGCCAACTTCCTCCCAGAAAACACATTATCCTGGAAATGAACATGGGATTAACCACTGATAAGTAAGACCAAGGTATTTCAGTGGCCTTTCCTGCCCTTTGCTGAGTGTGGATCAGATCTGCCAAAAGGAAAGGTATTCTCCTGGTAACAATCACTTCCACTCACATTACAGAGACCCAGAGAAGCAATATACCTGCTTTGCCAGCAGTAAGCTCCTTTAAAAAGGCACATGCAATTTCCCCCACAATGCTGACAATTCTAGCTGAATTAGTTCACATCCTGCCCATATTTTTCCATATCCTTGTTCTTGTGCCAGTGAGAGACATTTCTACATTTCACATTTAAAAATTCCTTTGCTATGGTCACAACCATGTCAGTCTGACTTGTTTTACTTGATGCCTAAATGTCAGCTGGAGCTATTTGTAAGGGATCCAAATAAAAGTGTTGTGCTGCTCATGTTATACAAGATTTTACTTGTTTAGTAACCAGCACCTTTGGCAAGGATGAAGAGATAATAAATTTTGGCAAGATTTTTATTATCTCGAATAGTTTTTACTCCAAGAGATTTGTATGGCTGCTACACTGAATCCTTTACATAATTTTTCCTAAATCATAATTGCTGAATTTAGCCTTTTGTGCTGTAGAGTTTATCTGTAAAGTGAACTAACACAAAACTGTCATTTCCACCATTGTAACATCTACTATTCCATTTGATTTAGATATATCTAATATTGCAAAAACTGTCCTGTTCTCAATGTGTTTTTTTGCAACCACTCTTCCCTGCTTGGTTCTGATGCCAGTGGGTTTGAAATTTTTTTATCAAGTGTCCTAGAAAGAATACTCTCAAACTCTGAGGGGAGGAGAAAATAAAACAAAATAAAGAACTACTGTCAATGATGCCAGTTTGGGGAAAAAAAAGTTAAAAAATGAAAATTTTTTGATTGATGCCAGTTTGGGGAAAAAAAGTTAAAAAATGAAAATTTTTTGATTGATGCCAGTTTGGGGAAAAAAAGTTAAAAAATGAAAATTTTTTAATTTTTTTTCCCCAAACTGGCATCATTGACAGTAGTTCTTTATTTTGTTTTATTTTCTCCTCCCTTCAGAATTTGAGAGTATTCTTTCTAGGATACTTGATAATTCTTTAATCCAGTAAAAATTTGAAGATATTGCTGATCAACAGAGTTTCATCACTTATGGGTTAATCCAGTTTGGTG